>NC_133449.1:34425055-34725055 GCF_048565385.1 Saimiri boliviensis
AATTTTTAAAGTACCTATTACGCACCTGCATTTTCTTAGAATTTGAATATAAAAGAACAAGAAAAAATAAAACCTAACAGGATAAAACAATCACTACTTTTACATAACCTACATTCTATCAAAGAAAAAAGTATATATACTTTTTTGTGATATATATATATATATATATATATATATATATATATATATATAACAAGCAAGAAGTAATTGATAGCATGCTAGATAATTGTAAATACTATGCACTAAATTAAAGCAGGAAGAGGGATAGTGATGGCTAAGGGAATATTCTGGAGTGATTTCATGCAGAAAATGGATTTTCCCCCAAACAAAAATAACCAAGTCACAACACTTTCTATGAAAAAGTGTAAATATTTACCTTGGATTTGGTAATTTGAATACAGGATGGCAGGATGGCAGGCAGTGTGGCAGGGAGAGATAAAGACTTCTTGTGTCACTAGTTCATGAGAAATGCCACATAAGCTTTTGGATTCTAAATGCAGGTATAATGCCATCATTTCCAAAGACTATCTTGACTTCTTGTCTTCACTGATGTGAAAAAGTACTTGATTTATGCTTACAAGACTGTTTTCACTAAAAAGTATAATTGGGGATACAGGGTATTTGAAGTCCTGGAAGATATTGCTTTCTTGTTTTGCTACAGACTTTTGCCACAGAACATGACCTGTCTTACTGCACAAAGAAATCATGAGGAGTGATATGTTCAGAGAGAGTGGCCAACATTCATTGTTTGTTTTGGGGCTAATGATATCTACTTTTTATCTTGCATATATTTTATGGGTCCAGATAAAGTAAACAGTTTATTTGAGGGCTATGTTTTCAAGAAAAATATAGTTGTCTTTGTTAGAAGGTAATGCAGTTGTAGACAACAAAAAGCTAACTTTCTAATAACACTTTATAGTTTCTTCAAGCTGTAATTTGTTCATTCTTTAAAAATATAAGCATACACATTATAAATGTGTATATATACACAAAGTATATATAGAGACTGTATTTATATATAATATATAAATACTGTATATATATATATATATATATATATATATATATATATATATATATAAACAGTCTATATATATACACATATATGTGTGTGTACTCCACCCTCTATATCCATGAGTTCTGAATCTGTGGATTCAACAAACTGTTGGTAAAACATATTTCACAAAATTTCAAAAAGTAAAACTGAATGTAGTATTCAGGTGCACTGAATAGTACATTGAATACATGCAAAGGAAGTGAAGCATAGGCATTATATTACATACTATAAGTAATCTGGAGATTATTTAAAATATAGTGGAGGATGTGTAGTTATATGCAAATAGATTGCCGTTTTATATAAGGGACTCTAGCATCTGCATATTTTGGTATTCTCAGGGGGTCCTGGAACACCAATCTCCCACAGACACAGAGAGACAACTCTGTGTGTGTGTGTGTGTGTGTGTGTGTGTGTGTGTGTGTGTGTGTGTGTCATTTTGTTTTTAGAAACAATGGGGGATGGAAGATGGGGTACAGAAGCAGAAGATCATGGAGGTGGCAATCCATTATCTGCCCTAGCTCCCTCCTCTGCCACAGGTGCTATTCTTAGGTGAAGCCATCTCAGAGAGTAAGCTCTTCTACTCCTCCTCACTTCTCACTATCATGTTTCTCTCCTTCCTGTATTTCTCAGGCTTGTGGAGCCCTAACAGTGCTTTTTGGCTCTTCAGTTTCAGTCAATAAACTGATACGTTCATCATGAAAGCTCCTATGGCCTAGAAGCTGTGCCATGTACTCTCCTTTGCATATATTTAAGTATATATATGCAAACATTTTGCCTAACCCTTTTAAATTATTATACTTAACTGCATGTTCTTATTGTGCAGAAAATACTACTGTTTCTATTTTGCAGAAAAAAAAGATGCAGAAAATCAATAGTTTATGAAAAAAAGCCCAAGTAATACCTGAACTTTATAGATGACCTTTATATATGAAGAAACTGAAATAAATTTATTTGTTAAAATCTCACAAGTAATATTTTAGGCATTCTTAAGTTGTGCCTCATTTTCTTTCCTTATGCTGTGATGCTGAGTTAGAGACAACTGGACCATTCAGGCCATACTCATTTAATATAGGTGACAGAAGATAGATCAAATCTTATACACCACATGAAAAATGCCAAACATTGTGGTTAAGAGCTTATTTTTGAAGTCAGACAGGTGTGTACTTAAATTTCAGCTCTGTCTGTTACGAGTTTTTTGTCTTTTAGTGAATGCCTTAACCTTGTTGTGACTTATTTCCTCATGTGCTTAATCAGAAAACTTATTTATAAGGCTGTTTAAAAATTTTTAAGATTTATGGCCATGAGACAACAATTTCATGTGCCTTATCTTAATAAATATTCTAATCCATTACATAATTCTTACAATCTTACTTATAGGGGCTATGTTTGGTACTGAGAAGGGTATAGGTTTTGGAGTATGTTAGAACTGCATTTAAGCTGTCTCTACCAACTGCTAGCAATCTTTGAAAATTGATAGCAATGATTTAATAGAAAAGACACTCATAGAAGGAACATATTATAAGAAAATTTTCAGTTAAGTACTAATCTACCTTATGTAGAACTAGAATTGAAAGTTTGGAGGCCAAAAAGGGAGATAAAAATTTAAAAATTATTAAAATTACAGGCAAAGAAAGGAAAATAATAGAAAAGCTTGTTATTTTAAACACCCTATTTTATTCAGGTAGGGAAAGGAGGGATGTAATAGTCCATTTTCAAGCTGCTGATAAAGACATACCTGAGACTGGACAATTTACAAAAGAAAGAGGTTTAATGGACTTATAGTTCCATGTGACTGGGGAGGCCTCACGATCATGGTGGAAGGGAAAGAGGAAGAGGTCACATCTTACATGGATAGGAGCAGGCAAAGAGAGTGTTTGTGCAGGCAAACTTCCGTTTTTAAAACCATCAGGTGTCAGGAGACTGTTCACTATCATGTTAACAGCGTGGGAAAGACTTGCCCCCATGATTCAGTTTTCTCCCACTGGGTCCCTCCCACAACACATGGGAATTCAAGAGGAGAATTGGATGGGGACATGGCCAAACCATATTAAGGGGATAATAAGCCCATAATGGGATTGAAGTTTTTCAAACTTTTAAGGAACATATTATGTGAATTTTATGCAAACAGTTTATCAGAATTGAAAATGTAGGAAACATGTCCCATTTCATTCTATGTCAAATACAGCCTTGATAATCACATGAGAAACAAAAAGGAAAGTTGCTAGTTGATCTCACTGATACATACAAATGCAATTTTTTTTTTAATCTTAAATCAGCCAGATATAGAAAAAGATAATACATGGTAATTAAGTTGCCTCCTGAAAATGCAAGAGTAGTTTAATATTAGGAAACCTATAAACCTAAGTTTATGCTTGAGAAAATAAGAATAGAAAAACACCCCTTGAGCATCTCAATAAATGCATCAAAGGTTGATAAAATTTGACTCCCACTTATAACTAAAAATATTCCCAAACCAGTCACAAGAGTGAATTTAATTGATTTATTAGAGAATATGCATAAAAACATAACCCTATAGGAGTTCTCCTGCTGCCATGACATAATGACTGGAATTAAACTAATCCTTCTACAAAGAATATCTATAAAAGCTGGATTAAGTAGATATCTGGGAGAAATAAAGAACACGAGAAAAAGTAAACATGTAAATGCCTCTAAATTACTATTGGGTAAAACTCTAATTAAAATTATTTAAATATAAAAATACATGCTCAGCAATAGTACATAATGTAAGAAAGTGGTAAATAAAGTTAAAATTTTGTGAGGTTGTAAATAAAGTTAATTTTTTTGTATGTGAAATGGCAAAAATACCAACTTAAGGCAGATATTAATACATTAGTGACAATATTATAATTTCATAAAAACTGTCTAAATACAGGTATATCTGCAGAGATGTGTGGATTGGTTCCAGGCCACTGCATAAAAGCAAATATTGCAATAAAACAAATAATGCAATAAAATGAGTTGTATACAATTTTTTGCTTCCCAGTATGTATGAAAGTTATATTTATACTATGCTTTAGTCCATTAAATATGCAAAACATTATGACTAAAAACAATGTAAATACTTTAATTAAAAATACTTTATTGCACCAGGAGTGGGTGGCTCACGCCTGTAATCCCAACACTTTGGGAGGCTGAGGTGGGAAGATCATGAGATCAGGAATTTGAGACCAGCCTGGCCAATATGGTCAATATGGTGAAACCCCATCTCTACTAAAAGTACAAAAATTAGCCAGGTGCTGTGGCGCCTGTAGTTTCAGCTACTTACGAGGCTGAGGCAGAATTGCTTGAGCCCATGAGGCAGAGATTGCAGTGAGCCAAGACTGCACCACTGCACTCCAGCCTGGGCGGCAGCAAGATTCCGTCTTAAAACAAACAAACAAACAAACAAACAAACAAACAAAAAAAAAACTTTATTGCTAATCATCTGACCCTCTGGTGAATCATATTTTTACTTCTGAAAGGTTGTTCCTTGATGTTGATGGCTGCTGACTATTAGGGTGGTTCCTTCGTCACTAAGCTTAATCATTTGTAGCTTTTGATTTCAAGTAAGAGACATGTAGCTCTTTCACTTGAACACTTAGAGGACACTGTAGGGTTACTATTTGTTCTAATTTCAATATTGTTGAGTCTCAGGGACTAGGAAGCCTGGGAAGAGGGAGGGAAATGAAGGAATGGCCAGTTGATGGGGCAATCAGAACACACATTTATTAAGTTCACTTGATTGGGTATGGCTTGTGGTACCCCAAAACAATGACCATATTGACATAAAAATCACTAATCACAGATCACCATAACAAATATAATAATTATAATTATATAATTATAAAATGTGAGAATTATCAAAATGTGAGATGGAGTGAGTACATGCTATTGGGGAAATGGTGCTGATATACTTGTTCAATGTAGGGTTGTCATAGACTTTCAATTTGTGAGAAAAGCAGTATCAGAAAGCAAATAAAATGAAGCACAATAAGATAAAATGCCCGTAGTAAAGAATCTACTTTTTGTAGAAGAAGATTGGAGAAAAAATTTTGCTGAATCAAAAAATTTAAAGTCAAGAATAGAAAAAAAAATAGGAAAATAATCAGGTGCTTCAAATAGTAAGATGATAAATATAAACTCAACTACATTGTAGTTACATTAACTATAAGTGCAAGAGAAATAAAATAATCACTACAAATAAAAAGCAACTATATACTGCTTAGAAAAAATATGTATTAAATATAAAAATGCTGAAAGATTGAAAGTTAAAGAAAGAACAAGGATATTCTATGAAAATATGAATTTAAAGAAAGTATAAAAAAATAAGAAAACCCCAGCAAAAATAATCAATAGTAAAGAAAAAATTACCAAAAGTAATATTGTCAGTATTAGGTATAAAACAGTGTGAGCATTACTACATATTTTCTAGAAATTGAAGAGTTAATGAGATACCATTAGAAAAAACTTTATTTCAAAAATGTTGACAAATTATATGGAATTAACAAATTGCATTTTTGAAAATATATGACATCAGAATATCAACAGAAATTGAAATTTTGAATAGTCTAATATTTATGAAAAATGTGAATCTATACATTGCAGCACCATTCATAAGAACAAAGACATGGAATCAAGTTAAATGCCCATCAGTGACAGACTAGATAAAGAAAATATGGTGCATATATACCATGGAATACTATGTAGCCATAAAAAGTTGTGAACTTAAAATGAAAGTTTAAAAAATTGAATCTGTAATTAAAACCTCATACATTTCTTACCACATCCAAATGGCTTCCTTAACAAGTTTTTCAAACTTTTAAGAAAGAAATGACAACATTATTGCCCAAACACTTCCAAAGAATAGAAAGAAATATGCCCCAACTTCTTTCAGAAGGCCAGCATAATCTCAATAGCAAAATCTAACAAGGACAACTCAAGGAAGAAAATTATACACCTATCTCTATTCTGAACATGGATGCAAAAAGAATAAACCTATCAATTGAGTATCCAAAGGATTCAATATAAATAACTAAGTAATCAAGGAACAGGAAATAATGGAAAGTCACTCAAACTAGATTAAGCAGGGGAGAGATTTGTTTGTTCATTTAAGTATAACAGGCAATCTTACATATATTCAAGAATAGAAATCAAAAGTACTGAGATCTCTTAGTAAATTGAAACTGGAAAGCCAAAATTTAAGGATATAACTTTCAGATTTTTCATAGATTTTCTGTTTTTTTTTTAATTGTTTCTCTCTAGATACACCCTTTTAGCAAGTACTTAAAAATTGTAATATTTGATACATGCAAAATAACATATGAATCCTATATTTTAAGGTATGATAATAAATATGTATAAAATGTATTATATCACAAGTAAATAAACTCTATGCAGAGTATGAACTAGAATGTTTATCATGTTCCTGCTTTGTCCCAAGAGGTAAATATCACCCTAAATGTCATGTTAATAATGACCTCGTTTTTTTCCTCTGAGCTCCATTGCAATCTCAGACACAATTGAGTCCCTTTGGCAAAGAAAAAGAGGTTAATTAATACCGAATCAGAAGCTAGTAGAGTCTGTCATGCAGTGGTAATTTTATAATCCTGTCTTAGGGTTTGAATTTGAGGAAGAGTTGATTATGTTTAGAGTTCAGTCATTCAGCTGCCTGTGTGGTAGAGTCTGCAGCTAGTTTTCTCCTTGGATTTGGCTTCAGTCTATATGTACAGTATAACCTGATTGATTGCTTTACTTGCTGTATTGTGGAGTATTCAATATTAAGGAGTGCTTTCCTTTATAGATTAACAAAATGCTTCCATAATTTCTTGGTTGTATTTTTTCAGTCAACCACTCTTTGGCTTGCTCTTTAAAAGTTAACTTATATTCTCAGATCTCTGAAACTGTTCCCTTTATTGTCTTCAAGATCTTTTTATAGACAAACCTAATGAGTCTACATATTTAATAAACGTGGTCTACATTCTAACATGTTCTCTTAAGCATTTGAGATTTAAATACCATTGTTACCTCTTCCATTCTGAAGTTCCACTTAGTGTTAGGACAGTTGACTTCATGAACAATTCTAGAAGAGAGTCTTGCACATAAGTGTAAGTATGCAATATAGTAACTGATATTGTAATTTCTGTTTTGTAACATTATACTCCCAGTAATTTTCTTATATTTCCAACTATTTCCTACTCTATATTCTAACATATCCAGCTATGGGTGTTACTCAAGTCAAGAGTTTCTTAATTAAGAGAGTTCTTAGCCCTGATTCTTTTCTAGGCTCATTCTTATTCTGATTTAACCAGAAACACACTGATCAAATTGGGCTCTTTTTCTCCCATCTTTGGTGTGGTTACATGCCTCAAGTCTTTGACACTTCCCCATAGCAAGAAAAATAAAGAAAAGTAAAAAGCAAACTGTCTAAGATCAGAATGGCCCACTGCTTTGAGAGCAACTTTGACTTGAAAGCACCTGTCTTGCACACATTGTCTTTGAACCTGCCTGTTCTGGTATGAAGGGACTTAATTTGAAACAAATTTTGTGTCTAACTGAGCTTACTGTTTCTCAATCTTATCTGTTGCTTTGAAATGAAGAATTCGTTAGCATCGTATATTGTGCTCATCTCTGCTTATGCATCAATCTAATGCCTCTCTCTTCACCCCAGTCCCACCCCAAACCTCAAGAGTGGCAACTTATCTTCTGATAATTACCAATTTGAATCTTTATTCTTATCTTCTCATGGAGGCCCTATCATATGATGTCAGTATTGTAGAGGAGTATGTAGATGAGTTACGTCTATACAAATCAGATTTTTCTGTATGCAGATGAGCTCACCTTTTCCATATTTTCTTGTGAGAGAAGCTCTTATTCCAGCCAGATGCAAAACTTTGACATCACCTTGACTGAGCAGCTTGACTTCAGAATGCTAATTTTTTCCCTTTCCCTTTTCTCCCTAGTCTCAAGACATAACCTTGAAGCAAACTGCAGAAGCTTTTTCCCTTCACCTTGAAATACACTTCATGTCCTTCCCTTCCTCACCATGTTCTCCCTTCACATTTATCTATCTGCGTTCTAGTACCTAATTATGTGTTTATTTAGAAGTTCCAGGGGTTAATCATGAGACAAAGAGACCAAGCCTGAATTTTACAGACCCAACTGAAAAATTCCAGAGCTTACTTCAAGGCAGCTAGTCAACAACCTGGTCATTGCTGACATGATGCCGGCCTGAACTCCAGGTGGACTGAGACCCATGATAGTCACTGAACCAAGACATACAGACTTCATAATCAGCACAACTTGATATGCCTCCTATGTCAAGTTTCCCTTTTTTTACACAACTCCTGCATGCCTTCCATATCATTAACCCCCTTTTTAAACCTTTGCCTTTTCTCCAGAAATTCAAAGTGGCTTCTTTGGATGGAAATCTGGCTACTTCCCCATTACTAGTTTTGGTTAATAAATTTCTTTCTACCATACCTCACTGTTGTCATCGGACTCTTTAAGTAATGATCAGACAGAACTGAATTTTGTTACAACCTTTGATTCAGCCTTCTTCTTCATGATGTGGTTTGTCTCTCCCCACATCATACGGCAGATTTTTCTCCAATGTCTTCCTCTAAATTCTACTGCCAGCATATTCACCTCAAAGTGGGATTTTATATCTAGCTTCTTTAAATGCTGCTCCAATAACATTACTTCTCATCTCAAAACTCTTCAGTATCTCTCAGTTCTTCATCACTCAATGTCCCTGCCTTACTTGCAAGGTCTTCTTTAAGCTGCTTCTGCATCTATGGCATTAGTTTTCATGAGTTCTCAGGATATTTCTTTTGTTTCTGCCAAGTCAGATTTACATATGTTGTCTTTCATATACTATTTCATGCTGTTTCACAAACTCATATTACTTCTTTGTTTATTTTAATTTTTTGTTACACTTAAGTGCTCTATTCTCTGCCTTCTACATTTGTATGAACTATCAAATCTCAATGCAATACTCATTTTCCATGGATGATTGATAGTCTCCTCTTCCTTGAAGTTTATTCATTTCTATTCCCTCTCAACCAGCACCTACTGTTGGTTAAAAAAATGGCATGTAAACACTGGCAATAATATGTATTTGTTTACTCAATGGATGAATAATGTAAAAATACACTATTGTTTCTGGTTTTATGTGTGTTAATCTTGTTACTCCTTGTATACTCTAAGCTTGCTAAATGGTACTTTATTTTTAATTGGATAGATAGAGATGAGAGAAAGAGAGACAAAGTGAGAGAGAGAGAGAGAGAGGGAAAAAGATTGATTTATACTTTAAAAAAAATCCCAGATTGTATCTAAAACAGTATGGATTACAAATCCTTGTTAAATGGTTTTGCTGACTGGCATTTATAGCATATGCAATATTTTTTTACCAGAGTATCTGATGTATGTGCATCTATATTTTTAATCACAAAATAACTTGATATTTTAAAACATATTCTTTCTGATTACTGTTTATAATTTAGGATACTGACTGGGAGAGGACAGTAAAGACCCTCTGTCCCTTCAGTTCAAAATCTTGATCCAAATGATGGTTATGTGATTGAATATATATGGAAAAGTTATACTAACTTAAATTTTACATTCTTTAAAGTATGATGGATACCTCAATAAATAAGTTTAAAAGTTATTTAAACCAAATATGAGTGAGTCACTTTAATACCTACCGAAAGGAAAAACTGATTTGAAGTAGATAATGCAATATTGTAGAAGGAATGTCACTTTCAGTGTTGAAGTTAAAATTGTCATTTCTACAGATTTTGAAGCACTCTGTAATCTCTAAATAAACATGTAAAATAAAAACCCCAAAGTCTAAATATAATTACATATGACAGCTTCTAGTAAGAAAATGTTCAATAAAGTCATGGCATTATATATGGACTATAATTCTGGTAAAAAAAAAAATTATTCTACTAGATACCCTAGGTCATCATCCTTCAGCCTTCCATAAAGCCCAAAGGCATGGACGGAATGTAGCCAAGTTCATTACTAGGGGTTAAAAAGTGATAATCTTTGCTCCACTTTACAATCAGTTTGTCATTTTCATCTGATACCTTTTCAGCATGGTCTTTATTGTCAATATTTCTATCAACATTTTGGTCACAACCACTTAAGCAGTCTCTAATAAATTCCAGACTTAAAAAAAAAAAAAAAAACCAATGGAAAAGTGACGATTCTATCTTACATTTTTACAGTGTGCTAATATATGGGCAGCACCTTGATATTTCTAGTATGTTGACTACAACCATTCCATGAGCTATTAAGACAGACAGTTTTGCCTTTATTTTATTTAAAAAAAGGTGAAATATCAAGAGAATACATCATTAGCACAAAGCCCTATATTTGTTAATTGTTAATTCAGAGAGCAAATTTGCGAAGGCTCACGTCTTCACATTATCTCTATATTAAGCCGTACACCTAACTTAAGACCATTTACAAACATTTTAAAATTTATGTAAACTCCTGAGGGAGTGGGAGTAAAATCTAAAAAGAATGATATTGGTTTCAAATTGCTTTGTGCCCTGTCTCCCATTTCCCTGACCCTGTTTTATTTGACCCCAGTGCTACCTAGAGTTGTATTCTGGCAGTTTTCCCTGGGCGACCGTAATTTCACCAAAACATCTCTGATTGTTCACCTTTCTGGCTCTCCAAGTCCCTATCATAATATGACTATTACATTTGTATTTAAGTTCATGCTTGCTTAACCATTTTGGTAAGAAACTTATTATGAAACAATTAAAGTTAGTAATAGCATATTGGGCTATGTTCTCTACAAAAGTATCTGGCTCTTCTGGATTAAAACACCATGTTGAGGTTTTTAAGAGTCAATGTAAGAGATCTCTCTCTGTAGAATAAGCATTATGTCTAGTTTCTTTCTTGAGCCTCAAACTTCTTTGCTGCATTGAATTCAGAGCTGAAGAACGAATCCAGAGAAATTCTGCAGTTATTTGGGATCCACTTTCATCCCTTTAACACTCCAGAATCAAATATAAGCCCCAGGTATGTAGCTTTTACATAAGATGAGATGGAGACAGCAGACGAGGGAAGAGAAAGATGAGAAGAAACACAAATCTTTGCATTCAAAATGTTGCAATACCATATATCATGTAGCTTCTGGAAAACTACCTTGTATACTTGTGAAATAATAAGATTGGAAATAGTGTCTTAATATTATCATGAAATTATTTTTTACTTTTTGGACCCGTGAAAGGGGCACACCTTAAGAATTCTGTATCCATGATATCCCTTTGCAACTTAAGGAGGTTGCAGTAAGAGGATTTCATGTGCAATAAACAACTCTCAGTAATGTACCATAATTATATGTTCCTATGGCTTTAAGAGCTGTAATTTTAAAAATGACAACTGCACACATAGGACTTTCATGGATATTGGTGTTCCATGGCATTCACTTTAGGATAAGGAGTCCTCATTTGGTGCCACCCCTCCCAAAACCTGACAGTAGTCTTCCACAAGCAGTCAAGTCTTCCAGAGTACAAAAATAAAATATTTCTTTAAATATAACATCCAAAACCATATATTATTTTATTTTGTATATATATATGAAATAATTTACATATATACACACATATATTTGTATTATGTATATAAAAACAAAATATAACAAATAATATACATATACATACATGTATACACACACACACATACCTCAGTAGAATGTAGTTGAAAGATAATATTCCATGGTAGGTGTGATTTAGGAAATAGGGAATTTTTTGTGGTATCAATTACACATTAATTTATTATTAATTTTATTATACCAATTAGTATCCTAATATCTTTTTGCACACCTTTAATTTCAGAATGGAAGCACTTTCAGACACACACAAATGTCAATGAGAGAGAAGGGCAAAAGAGTGCTCTAAAAAAAAATCACTTAGACCCTCCTGAATGATAACATAATTCCAAACTGAAACCGCTTTTTGCACACTACAACAGAGTTGCCAATTTTTTTTTCTGCTTAAACACCTTCACTGTTATTTTAGACTATGATCTGTGAATGCCAAGTGTTTGCATTCCTTGGTGTGCACCAACACGTGTCTGTTCTTACGGATGTTTTACCCAGCAGGGGCCATTATAGCCCTCATCTCCAGATGGCAGACCACATCTACAGAGCATATGGCATTTGGGAAAATAAAAGTGAATCGTTCTTTATTCTTTCTCTGTAACAAGCTTATTTCTGTCTCTTCTGGATTTTTACTTTGAGGTGAAGTTTTCAGAAACTGAAAATTGGTTACTAATGAGTGAGTTCATCTACTGAAAAATATAGAGAATAATTTGAATTAAAAAGTAGTTCTGGGTCAAAATAAATAAATGACATTGTTTAGAAAAGTAACTGTGCAGCATTTTACCTGTGTAGCCTCAGTGGACTATCTAAGATATTGATTGAATGTGTTTATAACAAAACAACAGAAAAGAGGAGTACAGGAAACTATGCAGTAAACTGAGCCTACCCAATACAATATCATTTTATGGGCAAATCAATAATCAATATATTGATTCTTTCATCATCAGTCAAACCAAGACAGATAACTAGAATTTTTAATCTGTTAATTCTCTAGGTAATCTCATACTTGTGAGCTCCATTTTGCTCAAGGAATAAACTACCACATCTAATTGCTTGAGCAAGAAACGTGTTATTTACTTCAAATCATGTACAAAAGTCTTTGTTCATGTTTTTGAATAAAGAAAAGAGAAAAGTTTACTTCTGACCAGCCTCAGAATGACATTTTTAGCTTTCTGCAGTCCGTGCTGCTACTACAAGAGTGTCTTTATGTCACTTTTAAATATGGTAACAAAATGATATTCAGTTCATTTGTTTGGTGCAAGAAAATGAAGAGCAACCAATGGGCATAATCTCTATGCCTCACTCATTGTATTAGTTTCCTAGGGTTAATGTTACAAAGTGCTACAAACTAGGTAGTTTGAAATGATAGGAATTCATTATTTCAAAGTTTTGGATACGTCACCCTAGTCTTTGCCTCCAGCATCACATGAGATTCTCTTTGTGTGTCTGTGTCAAAATCTTCCTCTTTTATAGGGGCACCAGTCATTGGATTAAGGCCATTCTAATCTTGTATGACTTCATCTTAACTTGATTACATCTGCAAAAACTTTGTTTTCAAATAAGGTCACATTTACAGGTTCCAGTAGACATGAATTTTGTAGAAACAGTATTCAATCCAGCACACTAATTTAAATGACCATCCATCAGATTAACTGCTTTGATAGGACAGTCACAAAAAAGAGATAGTGCAATTAATATTAATAAAGTTTTTCATATAAATATCTCTAAACCTGAAATATGAAATACATCAGAATATCTTCAGAAAGTAACAAAACAACATTTTAGTCCTCTGATTTAATTAGACTTATATATCAAATAACTATAGCTTTGATTTTAGAGGACATCAGTGTATCATATATTCACTTGTTTTTGTCATTTAGTATCATTAACATCAAAATGACCCATGACAACTGGGTGTAGTGGCTTACGCATATAATCCCAGCACTTTGAGAGGCTGAGATGAGCAGATCACCTGAGATCAGGAGTTCAAGACAAGCCTAGCCAACATGGAAAACCCTATCTCTACTAAAAATACAAAGAATTAGTCAGGTGTGGTGTTGGGCACCTGTAATTCCAGCTACTCAGAGGCTGAGGCAGGAGAATTGCTTGAACCTGGGAACCATAGGTTGCAGTGAGCCAAGTTCATGCCACTGGACTTCAGCTTGTGTGACAGAGTAAGACTCTGTCTCACAAAACAAAACAAAACAAAAAACAAAATAAAACAAAAATCATGGCTTTAAAACAAACCCCAATTTTTGGTCAGTTGTCTTACTCACTTTCCTTTTTATCTGGGAACAAACAAGAAGTTGTGGTAACTGAGGACACATCAAAAGAGTTAGGAGTTAGTAAAGTCATTTTTCTTTCAATAGATGTTTATTGAGTGCTTGCCATGGGCCAAGCTGTGGCTTAGATGTTGAGGCTTGGTAAGCAAACAAAACAGACAAGTTCTTTGTCTTCATTAAACTGACTTTCTAGTGAAGAAAAGTGTATACTTTACTGCTAGAAACCAATTGATTGTTAATATTGACCTGTCAGAGGTCAGCAACATAGAACAGGCTGGTGAAAGATGCAGGTAATGAAATGACTCTTATTTTGAAGTTTGCTAAGGTTAAACAGTCTTGTTGCCTCTGTTGAATATTATTTAAGAAATCTTCCTTCCTCTCAATTCACCATCTTTTCATCATTGTCAACCTCTCTCACAACGACCATAACTAATCCTCTACTGACCATAACTAATCCTCTACTGATTCTCATTAATTTTATCTCCTAAGAAAGATTTCCGAAGTATCCCTGGTTTAAACACATGTCTTGACTACTTCTCTCTATTCCAGTGCCTCTAGGCTGAAATCTGGCTTGGTTTATACAATAGCTTTTACAATTCTATACTTCAATCCATTTGCCTTCCATATACTTTTTGTCTTTACAATCTATACAGAATAAATTTTTTCATAAATGAAACTCCAGCCAAATCCTTCTCATATTTAAAATACTTAATGATTTACTAGGATTCTTAACACATCCTATACATTCTTATGTGAATTGTTACCAACTTATTTCTCATTTTTGCCTATGCATCTCTAGTCTACCGTGCTTCAGCTATAGTAGCCTTCAATTAGTTTCCCAATACTCTGTCAGTTGCTTATGCCACAGGGCTGCTAGACATGTTCTCACTGCCTGGAGTATACATCCCCCTCCTCTTTGTCTAACTTATTATCGTCCTTATAAGTCTCAGAGTTTTATTTTCTCAGAGAACACTTTTGACTCTTCTACAATGATGCCTCTGTTAACAATGGTATTTAAGTAGTAATTAAATGCATATTAGCATTAGTTAAATGATGTTGGTTTCTCTAGAAATACTATAACCTCTTTGGCACCGAGCCAATCATCCATTTTTGCTTGATCTTCTGTGCTTGGGGTGTTACAAAAGACACAGTCTTTTTGCCCAGTCCAATGTCTTAGAGAGTTTCCCCAATTTTTTTGTAGTTTCATAATTTGAAATCTTAGATTTAGGTTTTTAATCCATTTTGATTGGATTTTTGTATATGGTGAGAGGTAAGGGTTTAGTATGATTCTTTTGCATGTGGATATTTTCAGTTTTACTGCAACATTTATTGAAGAGACTGTCCTTTCCCCAATGTATGTTCTTGGCACCTTTGTCAAAAATGAATTGACTGTAAATGTATGGATTTTTTTCTGGGTTCTGTATTCTGTTCCATTGGTATGTGTTTCTGTTTTTAATGCCAGTACCATAATGTTTTGATTATTATAGCTGTGTACTATAATTTGAAGTCAGGTGATGTGATTACTTCAGTTTTGTTCTTTTTGCTTAGGATAGCTTTGGCTATTCTGGGTCTTTGGGGGTTCTATATAAAATTGGTATTTTGATAGAGATTGCACTGAATATGTAGATTGCTTTGGATAGTATGGAGATTTTAACAATATTGATTCTTCCAATCTATGAACATGGAATATCTCTCCACTTTTTTGTGCCCTCTTCAATTTTTTTCCTCAGTGTTTTGTAGTTTTCATTGTCTAGATCTTAATTACTAATTAAATAACTTATTAGTTAATTTTTAGGTATTTAATTTTTTTGTCACTGTTTTATTTGGGATTCTTTCTTGATTTCTTTTTCAGTTTGTTTGCTGTTGACATATAGAAATGTCACTAATTTTTGTATGTTAATTTTGTATCCTGGAACTTTACTAAATTTATTTATTCGTTTTGATGCTGTTTTGGTGGACCCTTAGGTTTTCCCAAATAAGATGATACCATCTGCAAACAAGGATAATTTGACTTCTTTCTTTTTAATTTGGATATCCTTTATTTTTCTTGACTGCTCTAGCTAGTCCTCTAGTAGTGTGTTCAATAACAGTGGTGAAAGTGAGAATCCTTGTCATGTTCCGTATCTTAGCAGGAAAGCCTTCATTTTTTCCCCATTCAGATGATACTAGCTATGTGTCTATCATATATGGTTTTTATTATGTTGAGATATGTTCCTTTTATGCTCAGTTTTTCAGGGTTTTTATCATGGAAGTACGTTGAATTTTATCAAATGCCTTTTCAGCATAGATTGAAATGATAGTGATTTGTACTTTACTCCCTTGAGGTGATGTATTGTATTGTTTGATTTGCATTTACAACCATCCCTTGGATGAACCCACTAAGTCATAATAAATAATTTTTAAAATGTGTTGTTGAATTCAGTTTGCCTGTATTTTGTTGAATATTTTTGCATTAATATTTATCAGAGATATTTGCTTGTAGTTTCCTTATTTTGATATGTCTTTGTCTGGTTTTGGTATCAGGATAATATTGGCCTCAAAGAATGAATTTGGAAGTATTTCCTACTTTTTTAAAAAATAGTTTGCATAGGATTGGTATTAGTTTTTCTTTAACGAATTTGGTAGAATTCAATAGGACAGCCATTGGGTCCCAGGATTCTTGTTGTTGTTGTTGTTGGGAGATTTTGTATTAAAGCCTCGATCTTGTTACTTTTTGATCTGTTCAGGTTTTGGATCTCTTCATGGTTCTATCTTGTTAAGTTGCATGTATCTAGGAATTTATTCATTTCTTCTATATTTCTTAATTTATTGGCGTATTTTGTACATAGCAGCCAATGATAATCCTTTCAATTTCTGTGGTATTGGTTGTAATAGTCTTTTTTTATATCTCTGATTTTATTTATTGAGATATTATCTCTTTCCTTAGTTAACTTGATTAAGGATTTGTCAATTTTGTTTAACTTTTCAACAAAACAATTTTTTGTCTCCATCTTTTGTATTTTTCCCTTTATTTCAATTTCATTTATTTCTGCTCTGATATTTATTATTTATTTTCTTTTACTTTGTTTTTAGTTTGCTCTTGTCTTTTTTTTTAAATATGTATCATTAGATTCTTTGTGTAAAGCTTTTCTTTTCTTTTCTTTTCTTTCTTTCTTTTTTTTTTTTTTTTGATATAGGTGCTTACAGCTATTAATTTCCCTGCAAGTACTGCTTTTGCTGTATCCCACAAGTTTTGGTATGCCTTGTTTCCATTATCATTTGCTTCAATAAATTTTGAAATTTTCACCTTAATTTCCTCATTGACCCACTGGTCATTCAGGGGCATATTATTTAATTTCCATGTGTTTGTACAGTTTCCAAAATTTCTCTTGTTATTGCTTTCTAGTTTTATTCCACTGTGATTGGAGAAGATGGCTGATACTATTACAATGTTTTGGATGTGTTAAGACTTGTTTTGTGATCTATCATATGGTCTATTATTAAGAATGATCCATATGATCCATGAGCTATTAGCAGTGCTGCTTGGGGTCAGGGTAGGTGTGGTGCAAGTACTCCTTCAGTTTTCTCAGCTGGTGTGTCAGTAAGCCACGTGACCCCAAAATCCTCTGTCGCTGAGCTCAGGTCAGCATTAGAACTTGCAGTCCTTATGGCCTAGACTGCCGTTGAAGTTTATTTAAAGGTCCGGAGCACTTCAGCACATTGTGGTGAGACTTTTCTAAAACTCAAGTTCTGAATATTGGGATGGACCATTCCCCTCTGGCTAGGGGTGCTCTGAATGCTCCCTTTGTGAATGGGGGTCAGCTGAGTTTAGCTGTTTTGCTTTCTGCTGTGACAGGGTAGAACTGAGTTCAACACATTCTCACTATCACTGTGCTCTTCTCCCAATTGCACTTCCTCTCCCAATTGTCATGCAACTGCTATGCGGGGATGGAGGAGGAGTGGCAATGTTAATTCATGACTGTCTTTCCTACCATCTTCAGTGCCTCTTTCATTGATATGAAGTTAAAACCAGGTACCGTAAGTACTCACCTGATTTTTGGTTCCTTTTTTTAAGTTCTGGGGTACATGTGCATATTGTGCAGGATTTTTACATAGGTAGACACATGCCATGGTGGTTTGCTGCATCCATCCCCCTGTCATCTACATTAGGTATTTTTCCTAATGTTATTCTTCCCCAAGCTCCCTATCCCCTGTTATCCCTCCCCTAGCCTCCCACACCGCAACAGGCCTAGATGTATGATGTTCCCCTCTCTGTGTCCATGTGTTCTCATTGATCAACACCCACTTATGAGTGAGAACATGTGGTGTTTGGTTTTCTGTTCATGGATCAGTTTGCTGAGAATGATGGTTTCCACTTCATCCATGTCCCTGCAAAGGGCATGGACTTATCCTTTTTTTGGCTACATAGTATTCCATGGTATATATGTGCCATATTTTCTTTATTCAGTCTATCATTGATGGGCATTTGGGTTGTTTCCAAGTATTTGCTTTGTAAACACTATCACAGTGAACATACGTGTGCATGTGTCTCTGTAGTAGAATGATTTGTACTCTTTTGGATATTTACCCAATAATGGGATTGTTGGATCGAATAGTATTTTTATTTCTAGATTCTTGAGTTATTGCCACACTGTCTTCTTCAATGGTTGAACTAATTTACACTCCCACCAACAGTGTAAAAATGTTCCTATTTCTCCACATCCCTTCTGGCATCAGTTGTCTTCAGATTTTTTAATGATCACCATTCTAACTGGCATGAGATGGTATCTCAATGTGGTTTTGATTTGCATTTCTCTAATGACCAGTGATGACGAGCTTTTTTTTAATGTTTGTTGGCTGCATAAATGTCTTCTTTTGAGAAGTGTCTCTTTATATTCTTTGCCCACTTTTTGATGGGATTGTTTATTGTTTTTTCTTTAAATTTGTTTAAGTTATTTGTATATTCTGGATAGTAGCCTTTTGTCAGATGGGTAGCTTGTAAAAATTTTCTCCCATTCTGTTGATTGCAGGTTCAGTTTATTTTGCTGTGCAGAAGCTCTTTAGTTTAATTAGATCCCATTTGTCTGTTTTGGCTTTTGTTGCCATTGCTTTTGGTGTTTTAGTCATGAAGTCCTTGCCTATGCCTATGTCCTGAATCGTGTCACCTAGGTTTTCTTCTAGGGATTTTATGGTGTTAGGTCTTATGTTTCAATCTTTAATCTATCTGAACTTAATTTTTGTACAAGGAATAAGGAAGGAATCCAGTTTCAGCTTTCTGCATATGGCTAGCCAGTTTTCCCAACACCATTTATTAAACAGGGAATCCTTTCCCCATTGCTTGTTTTTGTCAGGTTTGTCAAAGATAAGATGATTGTAGATGTATGGTATTACTTCCGAGGCCTCTGTTATGTTCCATTGGTCTATATCTCTGTTTTGATACCAATATAATTAATGTAGACTTATAGTATAGTTTGAAATCAGGTAGCGTGATATCTCTACCTCTAGCTTTTTTTTTTTTTTTTTTTTTTTTTTTTTTTTTTTTTGCTTAGGATTGTGTTGGCTATGAAGGCTCTTTTTTGGTTTCATATGTAGTTTAAGGTGGTTTTTCCAGTTCTGTGAAGAAGGCCAATGGTAGCTTGATGGGGATAGCATTGAATCTATCTATAATCTTTGGGCAGTACGGTCATTTTCACAATATTGATTCTTCCTAACCATGAGCATGGAATGTTTTTTCATCTGTTTATGTCCTCTCTTATTTCTTTAAGCAGTGGTTTGTAGTTCTCCTTGAAGAGATCCTTCACATCCCTTGTTAGTTGCATTCCTAGGTATTTTATTCTCTTTCTAGCAACTGTGAATGGGAGTTTGCTCATGATTTGGCTCTGTCTGTTACTGGTGTATAGGAATGCTTGCGATTTCTGCACATTGTTTTGAGACTCTGCTGAAGTTGCTTATCAGCTTAAGGAGATTGATGGATAAGTTTTTTGATGTGCTGTTGGATTTGATTTGCCAATGTTTTATTAAAGATTTTCACATCAGTGTTCACCATGGATATTGGCCTGAAATTTTCTTCTTTAGTTGTGTTTCTGCCAGGTTTTGGGATCAGGATGATGTTGGTCTCATAAAGTGAGTTAGGGAGGATTCCCTCTTTTTGTATTGTTTGAAATAGTTTCAGAAGAAATGGTGCCAGCTCCTCTTTGTAACTCTGGTAGAATTCTGCTGTGAACCCATCTGGTCCTGGACTTTTTTTTGGTTGGTAGGCTATTCGTTGCTGCCTCAACTTCAGACTTTGTTATTGGTCTATTCAGGAATTCAGTTTCTTCCTAGTTTAGTCTTGTGAGGGCATAAGTGTCCAGGAATTTTTTCATTTCTCCTAAATTTATTGGTTTATGTGCATAGAGGTGTTTGCGGTAGTCTCTGATGGTAGTTTGTATTTCTATGAGATCAGTGGTGACATTTCCTTTATTATTTTTTATTGCATCTATTCGATTCTTCTCCCTTTTTTATTAGTCTGTCTAGTGGTCTATCTATAATGTTGATCTTTTCAAACACCAGCTGCTGGATTTATTGATTTTTTTAAAAGGGTTTTTGTGTCTCTATCTCCGTCAGTTGTTTTCTGATCTTAGTTTTTTCTTGTCTTCTGCTAACTTTTGAATTTGTTTGATCTTGCTTCTCCAGTTCTTTTAATTGCGACATTAGGGTGTCGATTTTAGATCTTTTCTTGCTTCTCACATGGGCATTTAGTGTTATAAATTTCCCTCTAGACACTGCTTTAAATGTGTCTCAGAGATTCTGGTATGTTGTGTCTTCGTTCTCATTGGTTTTGAAGAACATCTTTATTTCTGCCTTCATTTCATTATTTATCCAGTAGTCATTTAGGAGCAGGTTGTTCAGTTTCCATGTAGTTGTGCAGTTTTGAATGAGTTTCTTAATCCCGAGTTCTAATTTGATTGAACTGTGGTCCAAGAGATTGTTTGTTATGATTTCCATCCTTTTGCATTTGCTGAGGGGTGATTTACTTACAATTATGTGATAAGTTTGGTTCTTATGAAAGTAGTATGGCTTTTTAAAATGTGTAGATAGTTGTTAAATTTGGTGTTCCTGTGATGGGGATTATCAGTTGCTCTTTTCCCCAGAGAGCATCTCATTCCTGATGCATGTGGAAAACTGGATGCTATACTTCCTATAAACCAATGGTATTTGCCAGAGAAAATGACGATATTTTACACTAACGTAACATGTTTCTTCTGATGAGCTCAATAATGGTTCTGTGATGTATGTTTTTCTTGTAATGATTTGGAAGTATTTACATGTTTAATATATTTTCATTCAAATAACTTTCTACTAATGAGAAAATAGGTAGTATCAAAAGTAAGATGGAAAATGTGTTTTGCAATTAGAGTCACAGATAACATGAAATAAGCTGAAAGAAATTGTTGAAATTAATCAGCATACCTGTTGAACTGTCTATGAAGGACGGGACCTAATAACAAGTCAGTAAAACAGGAATACATGAAAATATTACTCAGAAAAACAATATAAGTCATTTTATTTCTATTATATAAAACCATAAAATATTTCATATAAAATATCATGCTGTAAAATTATCTGTTTTAACCATTTAACCATGTATTGTTTGATTTAATCAGTTAGTATTAATTTTAATAATATCAATCTTCTTGCTGTTTATGGTAATACATGTTATTGCTTACCTTTTAATACTGAGGTTTTCTAGGTACAGATTTATCAAGTAGATTCTACAAATAATGTTTTTACATAGCATATTGATATAATTTCAAATACCAAGTATTTCCATGTTTGTTTTTTTGTTAATTCTCCAAATTTTTCTTACTTCAAGTAACAATTCAATATTTGAAAGAAAGTACACAGAAACGTCATTTTTATTTATGGCTGGTTATTTTTACCCAAAAGAACATAATAAACAAGTATATTGGCCACTGGTTTTCTGACCTTATGTAAATCACTTAAATTTTATTTGCCCTGTTTCCTGATGTATAAAATGGCCACAAGTACACTATTCTGGTATTCCTCAGAGGAATACTGAATTTAATATCAAATATATAAAAGAACTTTGAACATATAAATAAGAAACACATAATGAAGGTACTAACAGTAATAATATTAGTAAACTATTTTAATTATTTATGAATGATATTTAATAGGCATTGCTTTTTGTTGGATGAATGTGGTTTGATGCCATGTGAATTCCCATGTTCTTATCACTGATAATATATAAAATGTATAGGTGATGTGAAAAAGAAGAATAAAAAGAGACAGTGACAATGTAGTTCCAAAGTTTGCCAAATTGTTGACTTTCGATAATTTAATTAAATTCTACTCATTGAAAATCTGTCAGGGTGAGCCACTGCTATACCTCAATCTTCAACAATTAGCCTGGCTGTTAAAAGTAAAAAATGTGGATTAAAGACACTACACATAAACTTAGTTAAAGATATAAGACAAACTACACTGAACATAAATAACATCTCTAATAGAACCATGAAATTGTAATAACTTCAAATCCCAACACAATGTGTGCTCAACAGAGTATAAATTGGTTTCAATTGAAGGAAGACAACAATTACAACTGATCAATATTTTCCTAGAAATAAAGTAGCAAACAGATATCTTTTGAAAGGCTTTAATAATTATCTTTTGCTATAATCAATAAAGTCTGAAGAAATGTACAGAAGTTAAGCAACGGTAGGAAGCATTTCTACACTAATTCATTACACTCTACTAAACAAAACTGGAAATTGGGCCAAAGGATACAGTTCAGGAATATGCACATTATTTCTTCTAAACTAGAGTTCTGACCAGGAGAAATGATATCAACATGAGAAAAGTTAGAAAGAAGGAAAACAAATGTTAATTTTTAATTAAACCCAGACTAATAAATTCCACATCACCAAGAACTCTATGAGGCTGTGGCATCACACTGAACCACACTGACCTCATGTAAAACATGAAAATGCCAAGGATGCAAAGATATAGAAATGATAAAATGAAGAGGTAAATATCCTAATTGAAATAGTGTGAAGCCCAAGTTTATTACTTCCTTTACTTAACTCTGTATTCTTGAACCATTGTTTGCTGTCTGTGCTGAATAGCACCAATTCTATTCAAAGAAGAGGAATGTACATAAAAGAACTAACAGGAATATTATGCATAACAAGAGGATGAACATGCAGAAGAAAAATGAGGATTACAATGAAAAGACGTGGAAAATGAAGAAAAGAACAACAACAAGAAAGGATCAGGAGGAAGAGGAATAAGAGGAGAAGGAGGAGGAAAGGGAGAAGAAAGAGCAGAAGGAGAAGGAAGAAGAAGGAGAAAAAAGAGAAGGAAGAGGGGGAGAAGGGGAAGAAGAGGAGAAAGAGGAAGAGAGGGAAAAGGAGAAGGAGAAGGGGAAAAAAGAAGGAAGATGAGAGGAAGAGAAGAAGAAAGAGGAGGATGAGGATGAAAGAGTTTTCACTTAAGATGAAAGCAATAGGAAAGGCTAACAGCAATCAAAGTGTTTATAACAACAATGAAAACAACAACAACAACAAAAACCCAGAATATGAAAATTGAACTAGGACAGCTCAGGAAAGAAAATAATGAATATTAAACCATTATGCTTTCCTTATTTGTACCTGCAACCTTATTTTAGATTTTTTAAATGTGTTAATGTTACTCTTACATAAGAAAATCTCTGTAAGCATATTCCCCAGAATACTTGATTTGGGTGTTTATTTCTAAATCTGGATACTCTCAAATGTCCTATTGTGATTAGTAACACTTTTATAACAATAGTGAACTTTGAGGAAATATTTTTCAAAGTCAAGGCTAATGAACTGGTAATAGTGCTAAATGGCTTATTAACAAAGCATGAAAAACTCCAGAATAAGCCAGAGTCATGAACAGGCTCACTGCGGAGGTAAGAAGAAAATTGTTCTCAGGGATCCATATACAAATACAGAAGCTTTAGCTTCATATCTATATTAGAATGCTTCATTCTTCAGGTGAAATTCTTTCTTTTTATTCCTGGAGATTCCAGGCAATTATACTTAGACTAAATCACAAAAAGAAATACAACGATGATTTAAATTGGTCTATGGTCTTAGGAAATTGATATCAACAAAAATTAACATGTTCAATTTCCTCAAGTTTCTTTTTCCTTAACGGAAATTCAGCTGCTGTCCCAACAAAATTACTTATGGGATTGTTAGTGGAAAAAGAAAACAACAACAATAGGAGTAAATAGCCAGAGAAAATTAGGATCGATATGAATTCAGGACAAAATAAGGAAAAATAATATATGGCTAAGAAGATAAAAAGGTTACATGGAGCATCAAAAGTCAGAACACAGTATCAAATATGGCAAAAGGCATGGAGAAAGAATCCAACTAAAGATGGTTAAAACGAAAATCAAAATAAAAAGAAAGAGAACATGAGAGACACTATTTCACAAAGAGGGCTGCTGAAGAAAAGAGGATACCATAAACAGAACTGTGTTTCCCCCAAATGTTTAAGTGGAAGCCATAAATTGCAATGTGACTCTAGTCTTTAGGAAAGTAATGAAGGCTAAATGACTTCATAAATTTGGGGCCCTAATCTAATAGTTCTGATGCCCTTATAAGAATAAAAGATACCAGGAGTCCATGCATGCAGAAAAAAGGCTATGTGAGGACATCATGCAGAGGTGACTGCTATAGCAGACTAATGCAGGGAGGATGGAAGTGACAGTTTTAAATCCTCAGATCCCAACTTTTTACCTTTTTAAAAAATCTCCCCTTCCAATGGCCAAGAACAGTACTGCCCTCATTCAGAAATCACATTATCTCATTGTACTATTTTAGTTGCTTTCTGAATAATCTTCTTTTAGTTCTACACCCTTCAATTTACTTTCCACCATGGGAGTTGTGTTTTTTTTTCTTTTCTTCAGAATTATAAGTATGATTCTTGGAGTTCTAGTTTAAAATCCTGCAACAATTTCCATTGCCCGCAAGACTGAGTCCAAACTTGTAATTTTGTTATAAAAGTCCTCTAAGATTCCCTCTTTCTGTCTTCAAGGTACATAGTATCTCTCAGCAATTTTTACCCATTTTATGTCAACATTCATTTTGTTACTGGAAAGGGATCCAATCCAGACACAAAGAGAGGTTTCTGGGATCTCACACAAGAAAAAACCCTAGAAGAAAATCTAGGCAATATCATTCAGGCCATAGGCATGGGCAAAGACTTCATGATTAAAACACCAAAACCAATGGCAACAAAAGCCAAAATAGACTATGGGATCTAGTTAAACTAAAGAGCTTCTGCACAGCAAAAGAAATTATCATCAGAGTGAACAGGCAACCTACAGAATGAGAAAAAATTTTTGCAATTTATTCATCTGACAAAGGGCTAATATCCAGAATCTACAAAGAACTTAAACAAATCTATAAAAAAAATGCTCATCAAAAAGTGGACAAAGAATATGAACAGACACTTCTTAAAAGAAGACATTTATGCAGCCAACAAACATATGAGTAAAAGCTCATCATTACTGGTCATTAGAGAAATGTAAATCAAAACCACAATGAGATAGCATGTCATGCCAATTAGAATGGCAATCATTAAAAAGTTAGGAAACAACAGATGCTGGAGCAGATGTGGAGAAATAGGAACACTTTTACACTATTGGTGAGAGTGTAAATTAGTTCAACCATTGTGGAAGACAGTGTGGTGACTCCTCAAGGATATGTAACGAGAAATACCATTTGACCCTTTAATCCCATTACTGAGTATGTACCCAAAGGATGATAAATCATTCTACTCTAAAGATACATGCACATGCATGGTTATTGTGGCATGGTTTACAATAACAAAGACTTAGAACCAACCCAAATGCCCATCAATGATAGACTGGATAAAGAAAATGTGGCACATATACACTATGGAAAACTATGCAGCCATAAAAAAGAATGGGTCTATGTTCTTTACAGAGACATAGATGAAGCTGGAAACCATCATTCTCAGCAAACTAATGCAAGAGCAGAAAACAAACACCACATGTTCTCATTCATAAGTGGGAGTTGAACAATGAAAATATATGGACACAAGGAAGAGGAACATGACACACTGTGGCCTGTTCTGGTGTCGGAGACTAGTGAAGGGATAGCATCAGGAGAAATACCTAACGTAGATGATGGGTTGATGGGTGCAGCAAACCACCATGGCACGTGTATACCTATGTAACAAACCTGCACATTCTGCTCATGTACCCCAGAACTTAAAGTATAATAAAAATAATAATAAAATAAATAATTCAGTGTGAGTCCATAGAGTAATGTGAAAGCAAGTTTGTTAAGAAGGTAAAGGAATAGAGAATGTCTAATCCATAGGCAGAGCAGTAGCATGGGCCAGTGGTTGCCAATTTTTTGGTTATTTCTTGATGACATGCTAAAGAAAAGGTGGATTATTCATGAGTTTTCCAGGAAAGTGGTGTGCAGTTCCCAGAACTGAGTATTCCTCCCCTTTTTAGACCATGTAGGGTAACTTCCTGACATTGCCATGGCATTTGTAAATTGTCATGGTGCTGATGAAGGTGTCTCTTAGCATGCTGATGCATTATAATTAGCATATAATGAGCAGTGAGAATGACCAGTGGTCACACTCATTACCACCTTGATTTTGGTGGGAATGCAGCCCAGCAGGGCTCAGCCTTATTGTATCAAGACCCTACCGAAGATAGAATTGCTTTGGTTCAAATGCCTCTGACAATTTGATAAGGTGATAGCTCTATGAAGATATTTTGGTGAATGTATGTATTCCTAAGTAAATAGGAATTTATTAACCGTGGACTGAAGAAATGACTGAAAAAGAGAAAGACAATAATCATAGTTAACATTTAAGAGTAAATAGAACGCTCTAGGAACTGTTGTAAGCAGACACATAATCAAATAACTTGCATTTCAGTGTAGCCATGTGATGCCGGTATTTTTGTAATCTTATTTGCTGTAATTATTTTAAAGTTAAAAAAAAAAAAACATAGAGAAGTTTAATATAGTCCAAGGTCACTCACCATATATACCAATGGTGTGTTTGACATACCATCTGTCCCAAACCCCTGGTAATAGAATTGTTTGCTTTTATACCAGGAAGGTTGAGAAAACACCAGAATCTGCATGTGGCATGTGCCCAGGCAGACTTTGAGGGGTTTGTGCTATAAGACCTAAAGTTCTTATCAGATTGTCCAAAACAAAGAACCATGTCAGCAGTGCCTGTGGCAGTTCCATGTGTGCTAAATGTGTTCATGACAGAATCAAGCGTGCTTTCCTTATGGAAGAGCTGAAAATCGTTGTGAAAGTGTTGAAGGCAGAAGCACAGAAAGCTAAATTAAAAAATGAAACTTTTTTGAATAATAAAAATGAAAAGACTTTTAAAAAAATGGTCATCATGATGACTATCCCCTAACCCTGTATAGGGAAGGGAGGATTCTGTCCCAGGTATTCTGACCCACAATGAAATTAAAGTTAATAAGGAAGTCCCAGGAATATGAATAGTTATCGGGTTTTCCCTTTGTTTATATTTATGTCTCATATAAAAAAATTTTCAGTTTACATGAGTTAAATTTGATTAGAAATTTGGCTTGTTTTATTTTCATTTTTTTTGGTCTCTATGTTAGTAACTTGAACTCAATTACTTGGAAAAAGGAGAATTTCCAAAGGAGATGCATCTATGAGAATTATTATTTGTTTAAATGATATTTATAATATTTATTCAACAAGTATTCATTGAGTATTTCATGTACTTTTTTAAGTGCTAGAAATATAACACTGAGCAGGGGGTCCGGGGGGCAGATGGTACTGGACAGTGAGTCAGAGACAATGCAGGGATGAAGAGAAGGCTTCCTAAAAGTGATGGAAGCATTGTATGGTTAAAGCAGGAGGTGTCATAATAAAATTCATACTTTGGATATATAACTCTTATGACAGTGTAGCAGATGTAAAGTAGATATAAAAGGTTAAAAGTCCAGACAATATGGGTGAGAGACATGGGAAGTTTCCAAAGTCTTTGTTGGTGGAAGGTGTATATACATGGGGTCATCTTCATGTTTGTAATAGTGGAGCATAAATTTTAAATATTGAAAAACATGGCTGTAGAAATTCATTTATTTAACATTGACCATATTCCTATTGTGTCTTTGGCTCCATATACTGTGGTAGAGAAAGAAATATAAAATAATCTAATTTGTCCAAAGGAGCTCAAAGTATAATTGGAGAAAAAGATGTGAAATGAAGTATGTAAAATTACAGTATACTTGTGTTATTTTTGAAAGGGATATGGCTCAAAAACTACAATTTCTGAATAATAGAATTCCATTAGTCTAAGTTTTCTCCTTATTTTTTTAAAGATGATCCCTAAGATGTGGAACAATCTATAAAGAAAGACTAATGCCATGTAGTGAAACCTCAGGAAATCTCTACAGACCTGCCTTCCAAACAAGTCTCTTCTGTTCGCAGATCTCCATTTTTTCTTTTCTGAATTCATTTGATATTTTTTTCTTTATTTCACTTTCATGATTCTTATGGTCTTATGACAATATATGCTTCTAGTTCTCCTCTTTATTGTCTTTTTGTTTCACATTCTACAGTCCATGAGGGCCCTGTTATACATATAGACCCACTTTCAGTTTTAGGAGCCCCAATTCAGAGAAAGCCCCAAGACACTGGCTAGAAAGTTGATCAATTTGAATAGCTAAGGAAATAAAATTCAATTGGTCACTGTGACTTTAAGGTTTTTAAAGTCTTAGGAATAAAGGCTAATAATGAAAGGGAGAAATATTCCAATATTAAAATTAAAGTTCCCAGAAGTCATTCTGTGTTAGAAATTCTACATGTTCATTGTGTGAGTGCACATGCAAATAAACACACACACAAATATATAAAAGACATACATCTAAGAAACAGTAAAGGAAAAAACAAAATTCTTTATGTCACAATATTCTTAGTCTTTATTAATGCAAATAAGGACTGAAATAATAAAATTATTTTAATGGGAAATAAGATTGTGTGCATTATAGAAATGAAGCTGCAGAAATGGTTGCAATAGTCTTTTAGGTTTCATTCTTCATGTTCTTCTTTTCAAAGGAATATATACTGAGTTCTCATTTATTGCCTAATGCTGTAGCTTTTATGATTTTCTAAAACAAAAGGAGAATTTTATGTGTTCATTTTTATTTGAGGAGAAACTAATTTAGATATTATATTCTCTAAATTTTAGAAATTGTTGGGGTATTCATTATGATAAGGTAAAACTAAATATCTTTTTTTCTGTGTATATATATATATATATTTTCTTTTGAGACAGTCTTGCTCTGTCATCCAGGCTGGAGTGCAGTGGCACAGTCTTGGTTTACTGTAGCCTTCACCTCCAGGGTTCAAGCAATTCTCGTGCCTCACCCTCTGGAGCAGTGAGTAGCTGGGATCACAGGCATGCACCACCACACCTAACTGATTTTTGTATTTTTAGCAGAGATGGGGTTTTGCTGTATTTGCCAGGCTGATCTCAAACTCCAAACATCAAGTGATCCACCAGCCTTGGTCTCTTGAAGCGGTAGGGTTACAGACTTCAGCCACCGTGTCCAGCTTTTGTGTAAACATTAAGAGAAAAACCCGGAAGACTGGAGTGAACACAATCATGGGTGACAGTACAGGCAGTGGAATAACCAATAAATCAGAATGGAAGAAATTTAAAGTATAGCCAGTCTGCACCATGTGCTAGGGGTTAAGAGAAATGTTTTGTCTCAATAGATCGCAGTTTCCCATCTATCCAATGAAAGACTTAGATTGGTACATCTCTAAAATTCATTTAAGTGGGAAATCAATTCATTGATCGAAGTAATTAGTTATCAACTATGTATTTGTCATTTACTGTTGCCTTACAAATTGTCTATATTCAGAAATCATTCTAGAATTATTTTATTTAAAATATCTTTTTTTCTGGACACCTTGAGAATTACTGAGGAAGAATAATGTTCACCTGATCTTTATACAGCTGATCTGGAATAAGTTTTAAATCTACTGTTACCAGGACTCTAAAAATTTAGGATAAATAGGATCAATGCTATATGAAAAAGAGCAGTGAGACATTTTAGTAAGTACTGCTATTGAGAACAAGATTTGCTACTTCAACTCCAATATACAAAGAGTTTGGAAGTCTTCACTTTTGTCATTGTAAGATGCTGACCAAGATAAAAATTAGCAACTTTTTTTAGACTATTGAAGAATTGAGTCATAAGACATTGTCATCTTGTAATCTGGAGAAAGAGGTGAATACTGAAAATCATATCAGAGATAAGTCTAGAAACTCCTAGTGCCACTAACTAGTAGAAATCCATAAAGAGTAATTTTGATGACTTACTAGAGGTTGAAGGTGGAATTAGATTGAAAATAAGAAACTCCCAGTGTTCTTAGCTTGCAAGGGGGTGGGGTGGATTTATACCTTCATTAGTTTTACTTCCATGAATTTTCTCCTTTCCCCAAGTTCTCAAAGTAAATAAATATATCAGAAAATCCCATCCTGTTTCACCAGGGAAAGAAAAAAGTAACCATTTTGACATATGCTCATCGTATTATTGAGAAAAAAGGCCTACTCTCTATGGGAGCAAAGTTATCAGAAACTTGTTTACCTTAAGGAAGGATAATTAATGAAGTTTAGACCTCTCTAGCTTTTTTGTTTCAAAGGAGAAAAATCAAGCTAAGAAATTTCTGAGTCACAGCCCAGGAAAGCAGGCCCACTTAAATGTCTGAAATTTAATCATAATATTGTAGAACACTAACCACAGCCAAACCTTTCTTGCCACATCAAGAAGGTTCCAGTATAATAATGATGGATTACAACTAACAAAGCTGAAAGATACAGATTTCATTTAAGATGGTGTTAACAGAAAAACTCAAAGGCAACAGGGGTGGAAAGAAAACAACAGCAGCAAAACCAAGGCTATAGAGGACACTGGAGCCTCTACCACCTAGGGCTGCAGGAAACATCAGAGACCAGCTACTAGCTAGATTAACATAAAATCTCACACTAAGGCTGTATTTACCTCAATTCCTATGACCCAATATATTATGTTCACTTTCAATAAAAAAATCAGAAGTCATACTGTAAAACAAGAAAATCACAGACTGAAGAAACAGAGCAGACTTTATAACCAGACCTAGATATTACACAGAGTTGAAAATATCAGGTAGAGAATTCAAAATAATTGTGATTAACATGTTAATGGCTCTGATGATAAAAGCAGACAACATAAAAGAACAGTAATGTAAACAGAGAAATAAAATCTCTAAGACAAATAAAAATAAAAGGCTAAAAATCTGTATCACTTAACAGAAATGAAGAGTTCTTTGATTTTTCTTTCATCAGTAGATGAAACATGCTGAGGAATCTGTGAGCTTGATGATGTCAATGTAACTTCCCCAGTTGAATTGAAAGTCGAAAAAGAATTCAAAAAATGAAACAGGATATCCAAGAACTGTGAGACAATTTAAAATGTGTATTATACATGTGATATAGTTTGACTGTGCCACCCAAATCTCATCTTGATTTTTAGTTCCTATAAACCCCACGTGTTATGAGAGGGACCTAGTAGGAGGTAATTGAATCATGGGGATGGTTATTCCCATGCTGCTGCTGTCATGATAGTGAGTGAGTTCTCATGAGAGCTGATGGTTTTATAAAAAGCCTTCCCCCACCTTTGCTCAGCACTTTCCCTTCTGCCACCACGTGAAGAAGGATATGTTTGCTTTCCCTTCTTCCATGATTGTAAGTTTCCTGAGGCTTCTCCAGCCCTGCAAAACAGAGTCAGTTAAGCCCCTTTCCTTTATAAATTACCCAGTCTTGGGTATTTCTCCATAGCAGCATGAGAACAGACGAATAGAACATGGAATTCAAATATTAGAAGAAGAAAAATGAAAGGAGAACAGGGAATATTTCAAGTGACAATCGCTAAGTATTTTTCAAAATTATTGACAGACACCAAAGTATAGATAGCAAAGTAAACGGAATTATTTAAAGCATTAAAGGAAAAATAAAACCCTGCAACCTAGAATTCTCTCTATGTTTCAAAGTTATCTGTGAAAAGTGATGGTGAAATAAAAACTCTCTAATGAACAAAAACTAAGGGAACCTATCAGTATTAGACTTGCCTTGCAATAAGTGTTAAAAAGTGTTTCTTCAGAGGAAAAGGAAATGACATAGGTCAGAAACTTTGATTTACATGAAGAAATAATATTAGAGGAAAAAGAAAAATATCCTTTATTTTTCATGTTCGTAATTGGTTTATCAGATAATAGTTTGTTCAAAATAATAATAGCAACAATCTATTCAATGGTTATAGTTACGGATAAGTGAAATGAATGACAATAATTGCTGAGTCTGTCCTGCAGACTCTGGTCAAGGTATGGATAAACATAGTATGCAGACACAGGCTTGCCTGTCAGCATGGCTAAGAGGCTCCTGCCAGAGTCAGCCACAGCCCTAATAAGCCAGAAGTGCTTACAATTATTTAGTACAGATTTAATGACACAGGTTTGGAGAAAACACAATTTGTGAGTTATAAACATTGTTGATCCCTTCCCTGCCCTGTAGAAAGCAGTCCTGTGTGCAAATGATCAAAAGTGGGTTTTAGGACAACATGAGTAAATAAGCTATTTAGATAAACTCCTCTACATTCCCTTGTTATCTGCTCTTTGCTATTAGCTCAAGGTAAGAGGTTATGCCTTTATTCACAACCCTTTCTCAAAGCTTTTGCAAAACCTTCCAGCCTTTCAAGAAGGTGTGCGTCCTTCCTATAATTTTTCCCACCACCCTGACCAATCTCCTACAAATAATATTATAAGAGATAGAAGGAAAGAACTGGGAATGTTTGTTATAAGGCACTTGCACTATGTATGAAGCAGAGTAGTGTTATTTGAAAGTTAACTTGGGTTCTCTTGGTGGGGAGGCCTCAGGAAACTTACAATCATAGAAGGCAAAGAAGAAGCAGGAACTTTCTTCATAGCACTGCAGGTGAGACTGAGTGCAAGCAGGGGAAATGCCAGATGCTTATAAAAGCATCAGATCAGTGGAGATTATAGGGATTACAATTCAAGATGAGATTTTGGGTGGGGACATAGCCAAACCATATAATTCTACCCTGGCCCCTGCCATGGGTGGAATCTCATGCCCTTATATTTTAAAACACAGTCATGCCTCCGCAATAGCCCCCAAAGTCCTAACTCATTCCAGCATTAACCCCAAAGTTTAAGTCCAAAGTCTCATCTGAAACAAGTAATTCCCTTCCACCTATGAGACTATAAAATCAAAAACAAGTTAGTTATTCTCTAGATAAAATGGTGATAATAGGCATTGGGTAAATATAGCCATACCAAATGGGAGAAATTAGCCAAAACCAAGGGGCTACAGGCCCTATGCAAGTCCAAAATCCAATAGGGTAGCCATTAAACCTTAAAGTTCCAGAATGATCTCCTTTGACTTCATGTCTCACATCCATATGACACTGATCCAAGAAGTGGGCTCCCTTGGCCTTTGACAGCTCTGCCCCCTGTGGCTCTTCCAGGCACATGGTGCAAGGTGTTGGTAGATCTCCCATTCTGGGATCTGGAGGATGGTGGCCCTCTTCTTACAGCTCCACTAGGCAGTGCCCCAGGGAAGACTCTGTGTGGGGACTCCAACCCCACATTTCCCTTTCACACAATCCTAGCAGAGATTCTCCATAAGATCTCTGCCTCTGCAGCAAATTTCTGCCTGGACTCCAGGCTTTTTCACACATTATGTGAAATCTAGGCAAAGGTTCCTAAACCTCAATTCTTGACTTTTGTACACCCACACGCCCTATACCACATGGAAGCCTCCAGGGTTTGGGGCTTGCACCCCCTGAAGTGATGGCCTGAGCTGTATCTTGGCTCCTTTTAGCTATGACTGGAGCAGAAGCAACTGAGACGCAGGTCACCATGTCCCAAGGCTGCACACAGGATGGGAGCCTTGGGCCCACAAAACCATTTTTTCCTTGAAGGCTTACATGCCTGCGATGAAAGAGGCTGCAGTAAAGGTCTCTGACACCCTGGAGACATTTTTCTCATGGTCTTGGTGATTAATATTCTATTCCTCATTACTTACGCAAATTTCTGTGACTAGCTTGGATTTCTTCCCAGAAAATGGGTTTTGCTTTTATATTGCATTCTCAGGTTACACATTTCCCAAACATTTATGCTCTGCTTTCTCTTGAATGCTTAGAAATTTCTTCTACCAGATACTCTAAATCATCTCTCTCAAGTTCAAAGTTCCACAGATCTCTAAGGCAAGGAAAAAATGCCAAAAGGCTCTTTGCTAAAGAATAGTAAGGGTGATCTTTAATCCAGTTCCCAACAAGTTCTTCATCTCCATCTGAGAACACCTCAACTGTACTTCATTGTCATATCACTATCAGCATTTTGGTCAAAGCCATTCAACAAGTCTTGAGGAAGTTCCAAATGTTACATCTGCCTGTTTTCTGAGCCCTCCAAGTCTCCGTGAAGTTCCGACCTTTCCCACATTTTCCTATCTTCTTTTGAGCCCTTCAAACTATTCCAACCTCTGTCTGTAATGCAGTTCCAAAATCTCTTCCACAGTTTTAGGTATTCTTATAACTGTGCCCCACTACCTCAGTACTAATTTACTCTATTGGTTCATTCTGACTCTGCTATGAAGAAATATCAAGACTGGGTAATTTATAAAGAAAAGAACCCATTGACTCAAAGTTCTACATGGCCTCAGAGGCCTCAGGAAATTTACGACCATGGTGGAAGGCAAAGGAGAAGCAGGCACCTTCTTCACAGGGCTTCAGCACAGAGTGAGTGCAAGCAGGAAATTCCACATGCTTATAAAACCATCATCTCTCCTGAGACTCACTCACTATCATGAGAAGAACATGGAGGAGACTGCTCCCATGATCCAATTACCTCCACCTGGTTCCACCCTTGATTATGGGGATTATAGTTCAAGATGAGATTTTTGGTGGGATACAGCTAAACTGTATCAAGTAGAAATAAAAACTGGAAAGGCTGTTAGAAATCTTCCCTCAAGAACTTATAGATTAAACAACACACAGCTAAGGAAAATGTGGGTTAAAGGAGAGTCTCAAGACCAACTACAAATTATTTTGAGTTAAATAAAAATAGAACATATCAAACTATTTTGGCTAAAGTGAAAACAAGTAGTGAGAAGAAATTCATAACACTGAAGGCATAAATTTAAAAAAAGCATCTAATATCAATGTTTTCATCTTAGAAAACTACTGAAAAAAAACCGGCAATTAAGCTTAAAGCAAGCTGAAAAAATAAAAATAAAAATTAGAGCAGCAAAAAATGAAACTGAAAACAGAAAATTAATAGAAAAATCAATAAAACCAAAAGCTGTTTCTTAAAATAAAATTGATAAAACTCCAGGTGGGTTAATCAAATGCATATACTACAGATTACATAAAAAGTGAAAAACACAACATAGCCAGCACAATAATGAAGAAAAAGAAAAAAGCTGAAAGTCTGACTTTATCAAACCTCAGAACTTACTATAAAGCTACCATGATCAAGTCAGCATAGTATTGTCAAAAGAATAGACACATAGATCAATGGAACAGAATGAATAATCCAGAAAAGGTCCACATAAATATAGTCAACTGATCTTTAAAAAAGCTAAGGCAATCCAATAAGAGAAAAATTTTCTTTTCAAAAAATGGTGCCTGAACAGTTGAACAACCACATGTTAAGGAATCAGTCTAGACATACTGACCTCACATCTTTCACAAAAATTTAACTCAAGATTGATTATATACATAAACATAAAACAAAAACTATAAAACTTGTTGAGATAACACTGGGGAAAATCTAGGTGACTTTGAGTTTGGCAATAAATTTTTAGGTACAACACCAAAAGCGTGGTCTATGAAGAAAAAAATGGTGACTTGAACCTCATCAAAATTAAAAACTACTCTACAAAAGATCTTTAAGATAACTGAAGCACAAGCCACAGACTGAGAGAGTCTGATGCAAAACACGTATCTGATAAAGGGCTGGTATCCAAAATATACAATGGACTCAGAAAACTCAACAATAAGAAGACAAACAGTCCAATTAAAATGTGAACAAAAGATCTGAATGGGCACCTCACCAATAAAGACAAGCAGATGACAAACAGACTTATGTAAGATCATCAATGTTATTTTTATTAAGTAATTGCAATTAAAACGAAAAGGATTGCCATTATATACCTATTTGAATGGCTAAAATTCAAAAAGCCAACAATACCAAAGGCTAATGAGGATGTGAGCTAATAGGAAATATATTAATTGCTTATAATAATACACAATGATACAGTCACTTAGGAAGACTGTTGGCAGTTTCTTATAAAGCTAAATTCAGTCAGACCATACAACTCAGTAATCACACTCCTAGATATTTACCCAACTGAGTTTAAAAACTTACATCCACACAAATACCTGAATACTAATGTTTAGTTAGAGCAGCTTATTTATAATTGCCAAGAACTAGAAGCAACCAAGAAGTCTTTCAATATGTGAATAAATAAAACTGTGGTACAGTGATAAAATAGAATATTATTCAGTGAAAAAAATATATGAGCCATGAAGCCACAAAATGACATGGAGGAACCTTAAATGCATGCTGCAAAGGAAAGAAGCAATTCTGAAAGGGCTACATACCATATGATCCTAATTATATAACTTTCTGGGAAAGATAAAACTATGCAGTCAATTAAAAGAAGGTCAATAGTTGCCAGAAATAAGAGAGTTGGAGGCGGTTAGGAAGTATAATATCTCTTTTGGGTAATAAAACCGTTTTGTATAAGTATTCTAGTGGTAGATGTATGAGATTATATACTTATAAACACCTATGGAAATTTACATAAGTGTTCCTTAATATATGCACATTAACTAAAAAATCATGTAGGAATTTGAGAAATCCCAGGGAAGATTGCAGACCATGACAAGAGCATCTAACTGTATTAATTAAGCATCACTAAAGTTGGTGGAAGAAAAGGTGCTGGCCTAAATTATTTTGTAAAAACAAATAAAGCTTATAAAACTAAAGGCATAAACCAGAAAAAAAAACTGCACACAAATATTTTAATGTGAAGGTCGTTTCCCATGGGAGTATTAATTAACAATTCTGAAAATGCTATACATGTACAACAGAAATGAAGAATTAAGTGAATGAATGGTGGATGGTAGGAGATAAATTTTTTACTGTTGAAAGAAATTTAGATTTCAAGCAGGGGCAGGAGGCTAGAAGATCCATGTTGTTATGGATAAGAGTTGGAGATATCATTAAGAACTTGTGTTTAACTTAATATAGATACAGATATTTGCAATTATAAATATTTAAAATGTGCATATATTTGGTTTAGTATATGTAAACATGTATTTATTTAGTCTATAACCATGAGAGTGCCTGAAAGAATTGACATCCATATAACAATGAGCATACCTAGCACCTAGACATTGGTACCTTAGTGCTGTTTTCCAAGAATCCATGGAGAAATAGCTGCTGTAGGACTGAGGAAGAAAATATACAAGATGATCCTGGAATCTCTTATAGTACCAGAAAGAAAGTGCTAAAAATATTATTAGGGTATGTGAAAAGTGCTCAGGAGCCAATCTAAAGGGCTCTCAATGGCCAAAGCTGGAAAAATTTGATCAACCAAGTAAACTAAGTAGTATTGGTTTATAACTCGTAAATGTAAAATAAATATCCCTGAATCCATAGAGATATAAGTAAATAGTTGAATAAATTAATAAATGATAGATAGGAAACAAAACTCCTAAGCACAAGATTTAAAAATAAATTATGGAGGGTAGGGGTTAGGTGGCCAACTAGATGCAGCCAAGAAATGCTCCTCCCGCCGAAACAAACCAAAATATCCAAAATATTCAGCCAAGCCTCAGATTTTGAACATATCTTTTGAGAGAAAACACTGGAAGTCAGTAGGGAATGATGTAGACAATGAGGTTGAAGAGGGAGGAAGCTGGGAAGTCTGCATGGAATCAGCATGTGCCAAGACTAGATCTCAATCCTAAGAAAGGGGTGAGTGAAGGCACTTCAGGGCATCAGATTCCTACCATGGACCTCAGATTCTAGTTACAAGAAATCCAATGACCCCTATAGACATTTGGATTGGCAAAGGAAATTGCCCAGAAGATAGGCAAAGGTAGAAATTGAACCTGTGCAGAGCCCAGAAGGTTATGTAAGAGCAGCAGCTATGCAAGGTGGTGCCCATCCCACAAGGCTATCCATCTTGCGTTGAGTGACTCTAGCCCCTGCAGACTGCCCAATTAGAAGAGATCAGGACTGCTTTCCCATGGGACCAGGGCACATCTAATCTGTGTGCCTTCTTGTCTGCTGACCCCTTCCAAAGACCTTGTCAGACTGCTTCTACAAGAAGGTGCATAAGAGAAAGCCTCCACTGCCTTGCCTGAGTGTTTCTTTATGGGTAGGGAAACAGTTGGGCCCCCCTACCATGGGCTTGACCCCAGTGGGCCAGATGACAAAGCCAGAGGCCCAATCCCAACCTCCCAGGGTTTGAGAACACAACCCAGGGCTATTGAGCTGAGCTGATATCCATGGCCTGACCTTGGGCAGGAGAGAAGCCTCCACTCAGAATAGTGAGAAGAGTGAGGCACAGAGTCGTGTAGTGGCACAGGAGCTGGGGCATTTTTCTCTCTGAAAGTCTGGTCTGGGAGGGTTGTATTCTGTTAGCCAGCTAGTGCTTCTGTCCAAGGCAACTCCATGGCCTGCACATCTAGAACAGTCCAGCAATCTAGGAGCAAAACTAGCTGGTCAGACACTGGATGTAGACACAGTTGAGAAAGCATGAGCTGGTGATTCCAACAGGTATCTTCTGGGCAAACTATTCTAGGCTGTGAGTGTCACATAAACTGTACATATGTAGCACCACCACCAAACTATTCTAGGCTGTGAGTGTCACATAAACTGTACATATGTAGCAGCACCACCCAGGGATCTGCAACCCTTTACCCACTACCTTATCAGACCAGCCACAGACATACCCAGTAGCCCACTCTGACTCTGGCAAACACAGAGTACCATTGGGTACCCCAGGAAGTTGCAGGTCTCCTGGTGACCGAACCTTTGGCTTAGGCTGCCCATAAAAGAAGGGGAGCTGCAGCCTACCAGTGGCCTCCTTTGAGCTAAGGAAATGCAACTTTGGCAAAAGTGCTAAGAAGGGGCTCCCTCTACGCCCATGAATGGACCTGGTGAGATGGTCATCTCTCACCACCTCGTGTTCCCCTCCCCAGAGCACTGGGAATGCATTGAAATACAAGAGGATTGCAGCTAAGAACCTATTGGCTGGCCCTTACTTTTAAGCAACATCTGAAAAAAGCCCCATCCAAATGACAGTAAATAAAAAGATAAAGAAACACCAGCCCTATCAGGAAGGAAGGAATTAGTGCAAGAACTTTGGCAATGAAAAAAATCGGAATGTTTCCTTACCTCCAAAGGACTGCACTAGCTCCCCAGGACTGGATTTTAACCAGATTGAAATGTATATAATTATAGACTAGAATTCAGAATATATGGCAAGATCCTCAATGACATTTAAGAGAAAGTTTGAACACAATCAATGAAAGTCAGTAAAAAGATCCAAGAGTTAAAAGGTGACATAGCCACTGAAAGAAAGACCAAACTAAATTTCTGGAATGAAAACATTTACTACTGGAATTTTGAAATACATTAGAAGCCTTAACAACAGACTAGACCAGGCTGAGGAAAGAATTTGAGAATTTGAAAGCTCAAAGACCAGTCCTTTAAATTAGCCCAGTCAGACAATAATAAATAAAAACAATTTTTAAAAAATAAACAAACCCTCCAAGAAATATAGAATTATGTAAAAATACCAAACCTACAATTTATTTACATTTTCTAGAGAGGAGAGAGAGTAAGTTGGAAACCGTATTTGAGCATATTGTCCATGAAAATTTCCCCAGTCTCATTAAAGGGGTCAACATGTAAATTCAAGAAATTCAGAGAACCCCTGCAATATGGTACATAATATCACCATCTCCAAGACACATAGTCATCAGACTTGCCACGGTCAACACAAAAAATTTTAAGTACAGGTAGTGAAAAGGGTCAGCAACTTTCTTTACTGACAATATAATTCTATACTTAAGAAAATCCAAATAACTCTGCCAAAAGTCTAATAGAACTGTTCAACTTCTTCAGTAGTTTCAGGATTCAAAATCAATATACAAATATCAGTTGCATTTTCATATGCCAATAATGTTCAAGTTGAAAGCCAACTCAAGAAAACAATCTCATTTACAATTGTGACCAAAAAAAATGGGAATACATTTGATATGGTTAGGCTTAGTATCCCCACCCAAACTTTATCTTGAATTATAATCCCATAATCCCCATGTGTCATGGGTGGGAGGTAACTGAATCATGGGGTCAGTTTCTCCCACATTGTTCTCATGATAGTGAGGGAGTTCTCATGAGATCCGATGGTTTTATAATCATCTGGCATTTCCCCTGTTGGCACTAATTTTCTCTCCTGCTGCCCTGTGGAGAGGTACCTTCCATTGTGATTATAAGTTTCTTGAGACTTTCCCAGTCATGCAGAACTGTGAGTTGATTAAAGCTCTTTCTTTTATAAATAACCCAGTCTTGAGCAGTTCTTTATAGCAACGTGAGAACAGACCAATGCAACATCTAACCAAGAAAATGAAAAATCTCCACAAGAACTACAAAACACAGCTGAAAAAATATCACAAATGACATGAACAAAACTGTGTGAAGGTTCCTAAAAAACTAAAAATAGAACCACCATAAAATTAAACAATTTATGACTGGGTATGTATCCAAAAGAAAGAAAATTATTACATAAGAAAGATATCTGCATTCCTGTGTTTATTGCTGTGCTTTTTGCAATAGCCAAAATCTAGAATCTACTTCATTGCCTTCAGGGTAAATGAATGGATTAATAAAATAAGGCATATATATACAATAGAATATTATTCAGCCATTAAGGCCGGGCGCAGTGGGTCACACCACGCCTGTAATCCCAGCACTTTGGGAGGCTGAGGAGGGTGGATTACGAGGTCAAGAGAGCAAGACCATCCTGGCCAACATGGTGAAACCCCGTCTCTACTAAAAATACAAAAAAATTAGCTGGGTGTGGTGGCGCACACCAGTAGTTCCAGCTACTCAGGAGGCTGAGGCAGGAGAATTGCTTGAACCTGCGAGGCAGAGGTTGCAGTGAGCTGAGGTCATGCCACTGCACTCCAGCCTGGCACCTGGAAAAAAAAGAATATTATTTAGCCATTAAAAGAATAAAATCCTGCCATTTGCAGCAATATGGATGAAAATGAAGGTCAATAATACGTCACCTAAAATAAGCCAAGCACAAAAAAACAAACATGGAATGTGTTCACTCATAAATGAGAGCTAAAAAAGTGTATCTCATGAAGATAGACTGCTGGTTACCAGAGGCACGGAAGGGTTGGTGGGGGAAGATCAAGAGAGGTTGATCAATGTGTGCAAATACATTGTTTGATAGCAGAAATAAAACCTAGTGTTTGATAGATCAGTAGGCTGACTGTAGTTATAATAATCTATTGTATGTTAAAAAACTCTTGAAATGAATAATCAGAATATTTCTAGCATAAGAAAAAGAGAAAATATAAAGTGATGGATATAATTACACTGGTTTGATGTTCACAAATTATTTGAAAGTATTAAATTATCACATGTACCATAAAATATATACATCTATTTTGTATCAATAACATTTAAACAAAAAAAATAAGTGATCTCCTGTTTGCAAGGTCCCACCTGGTACTTTGCAATTGTCACTATTAAAGGGCCTTGGCCATTGAACAGAGAGGTTTAAAAGTAGCAAAGCATTGGATTCTAATGTGTTGGCCTCAGATTTCTATGCAGAGGCCTAAACTAAATAAAATTATAATAAATGTGTATGTGGTTGTAACATCCGTATCATGAACATAAAACTTTAACTAATTTATGTATACCCATGTAGAAAATGGAAGGAATATGTAAAAATAACAAGAGTTGCATTATTGTTGTGGAACTATGTGACTTTCAAAATTTCCTTAAAAGAAAAAAATCATGTATAAATAAAAAGGCATTAAGTAAAAACTAAGGAAATCTGAATAACCTATGGAATTTAGTTAATAATAGTGTATGAATACTGATTCATTAATTGTAACAAATGTTCCAAACTAATATAAGAACCGTAATAGAAGGAACAAGATTGGGGTACATGGGAACTCTATATTATGAGTTCAATTCTTTTGTAACTCTAAAACTAATGTGAAAAATACAGTCTATTAATTTAAAAAATTGTCACAGAACCCAGGTTTCCAACAAAAAAGCTTGGAATTCAAATTTTATTTCCTGATTATCCAATTCTGTTCCAGTGTCTCTATGGGTTATCAGCCTCCCAGAGGTGCCAGGAAAATAAGCACAGGGTGCTGGAATCACTGACAGCCAGGTGTACAGACTCAAAGCCAAGAACGCAAATTGGGCAGTCAGCAGATGTGTCTGGTTTGGCCACAAGCATTTTTGGCAGATTCTAATGGAATATCTGGGGAAATGTGTTGGGCATGAAACAATGTAATTTGACTCTCTAAAGTTTTGGTGCCAGCAATAAGCTGTCCATCGTGACAGTTTCAATACAGGATATGTGTCCCAGGTTTTGTCCATTTTGATTTCTATATTGTCTATTTATTGTCTCTCATATTTATGAGAAGCAGTGAAAAGCAAGATGATATTTTTTGATGTGGGCTAGATATACCATTCCAACAGCATGGGGCTAGCTCTATCTGGGGTAGTTTAATTCCATGGGTTGGCCATGCATTAAGAAAGATTGTTTTTCAATCTGAGGCTTTGAAAGACACTGGAAATATAGGTGTGAATAGAGAAGAAAATTAAGGGAGGCAGGTTAGCTTTATTCAAATGGTTGGAGATGCAACGCAGTTTGCTTGGAAAAGGTGCATCAAGGTAAATATATTTTAATTTTACAGACCTCTAATATATATTAATACTCATAGGCAATTTATGTTGATACACACACATATATATATTTATGTTGATATATATATCTCAACATAAATTGCCTATGAATATTAATATATATTATATAATAATAGTATATATAGAGAGTTCTAGAAGAAAAAGAACTTCAGATGCAATAATGATAATATTCAGATGATTTTTGGTAAAATTATGCACTTAAATGATTATGAGCATTGGGGTTATTAATAAGTAATCAGAAACAATCAGAAGGGAAATCTGTAATGAAAGCTACACATTTTAAAAACAAATGCACCTTTTGGTGATGGATGAGGAGAGGGATAAAGACAATTCCTCGATCATAGATTATTTGTATCAAAATTGGAAATGAGGACTACAATTAAGAACAGGAGCTTGATTGAACTCATAATCATACAATTTTGAAAAACATAAAAGTATATTTTATTATTTTTTTATCTTTCTCAGGAACCAATTACAAGTACATCAGAAATGCTCAATACAAGAGAAAGAAATCATTAAATATTGTTAGACTCCTTCATATGTGCATATATGTTTATGGATGATTTGGAATGAGTCCTTAGCGATTTTACCAAAGAAATCTTCTCTGGGTTTGTCAGTAGACATCAGCATATCCATGAGTTACAGAAGATTCATTAGTCATCATGGATTAGTTAATTATGTGTTTTCTGACTTTATGTAGAGAGAAATATTTCCTTTTAAAGGTCCATACTATTACTATCATTTATAAAGGTGGTTCATCTTGGTTTAAACATTAAGCATACAATACTTAGTGCTTACTGGCATATTCAGCATTATTGCAATTTTCTGTCTTCAAGACTAGATTGAGGTAAGTGAGGCCTTGGGTGCAAAATTTACGGGGGTATTAAAAAAAGCCTTCAATAATCCAGTTAAATTCAATTTTATTGCAATATTTAAAAATGTTATGATACAAACATTTTAAATAAAGACAGCCCTATGCCAAGACATACTGAACCTTGAAGCTGAAGAAAAGATGTTCCCATGTATGTAATACTAGTTTCCTGGTTTTAATGAAAGAATGCTCATCAATAATATTTTCAAAATCTACATTTGGAAAAAAAATTAAAATAAATAAAATTCAAAAAAATTAGAGTAAAGAAAATATTTAACCTTACAATAACATGAGTTTGAATACACCTAATTTTTAGTTTGTCAATAATTTTCAGCTACATTAATGTTATAGAAAAATATGAAAATTAAAAATATAAGCTGTATTCAGTGGTTCATTCCTGCAATCTTAGCACTTTGGGAGGCTGAGGTAGGAAAATTGCTTGAAGCCAGGATTTTAAGACAAGCCGGAGCAATAGAGTGAACCTCTTTCTCTACAACATTTTAAAAAAATTATTTGAATGTGGTCAGTTGATATTGTGTCATTGTAAATGCATAAAATTAATTATATATAGTGCTTTGGTGAACCTCGGTAGTTTTTTTCCATGTAAACCATACACTAAAGTGCACACTCTGCTCAATCAAGATTGTATATTATGAAATTTGGAAAGACACATCTATTTTCCAGGCTAGTCAAATAAGTAAATATATTCTATGTCATCTTTTGGTATAAATTTATGAGGTACAAGTGCAATTTTGTTGCATGCATAGATTGCCTAGTGTTGAAGTCATGGATTTTAGAGTATCCATCGCCTAAATAATGTACATTGTACCCATTAAGTAATTTCTCTCATCATTTATTCCCCTTCATTTGTTACCTACAATTGGATATATAGAAAGAGAAGGAAGGGAGAGATTTTTATAAGAAACTGGCTTATGTTAATACAGATGCTGAGAAGTCCTAAGACTTGTCTTTGGCAGACAGTCCCAGAAGAGCCAGTGCTATAGTGCAACTCTGAGTCTGAAGGCTCAAATTTCATAAGTTTGAGTTCCAAAGCTAGCAGGCTCAAGACACAGAAAGAGCTGATGTTTCCGTCTGAATCTGAAGGCAAGAAGGAACCTTTGTCCTGGCTTAAATCAGTCACACAGACATTCCCTTTTACTCTTAGGAAGATCAGCATTTTTGTTCTATTCTGATCTTCAACTGATTGGATGGGACCTACTCATTAAAGAGTACTATCTTCTTTACTGTTTATTTCAATGTTATTCTCATCCAGAAAACACCTAAGGCACATCCAGAGTAATATTTGATGACATATCTAGGTACCAAGAAGAGTTCTAATTTTGTGTATTTTGAGGATTCGTTTCAAGATTTAGAACTACTTTAAGCAGTTCTTGTAATGCTGGCTTGATGTGGCAAATTCTTTCAGCATTTGTCTGGAAAACACTGTATCTTTCCTTTATTTATGAAGCTTAGTTTTACTGGATACAAAATTCTTAGCTGATAATTGTTTTGTTTAAGGAGGTTAAAAATAGAACCCCAATCTCCTACCTTTTAAGGTTTCTGCTGAGAACTCTGCTGTTAATCTGACATGTTTTCTTTTATAGGTTACCTGATGTTCTTGCTTCACAGCCTTTAAGATTCTTTTCTCTTCATCTTGACTTTAGATAACCTGATGACTACGTGCCTAGGTGATGATGTTTTTGCAATGAATTTCCCAGGTGTTTTTTGAGCTTCTTGTATTTGGATGTCTAACTCTCTAGCAAGGCTGGGCAAGTTTTCCTCATTTGTCCCTCAAATATGTTTTCCGAACTTTAAGATTTCTCTTCTTTCTCAGGAACACCAATTATTCTTAGATTTGGACAGTTAACATACTTCCCAACTTCTTGGAGGCTTTGTTCAATTTTTAAAATTTTTCTTTCTTTGTCTTTGATGGATTGGGTTAATTCAAAAGCCTAATCTTTGGACTCTGAAGTGTTTTCTTTTGCTTGTTCAATTCTGTTGCTGAGACTTTCCAGCACAGTTTGCATTTCTCTACGTGGGTCCTTGATTTTCAGAAGTTGTGACTGTTGTTTATTTATACTGTCTATTTCATTGAAGAATTTTATTTTCATATCCTGTATCATGTTTTATATTTCTGTAAGTTGGACTTCACCTACTTCTGGTGCCTCCTTGATTAGCCTAATAATGAACCATATGAATTCTTTTTCTGGCAATTAAGGTATTTCATCTTTGTTGGATCCATTGCTGATGAACAGGTATGATCTTTCAGGGGCGTTAAAAAACCTTGTTTTGTCATATTATGAGAATTGTTTTTCTGGTTCATTCTCATTTGGGTAGACTATGTCAGTAGGAAAATCTGGTATTCAAGGGCTGCTGTTCAGATTCTTTTGTCCCACAAGGTGCTCCCTTGATGTGTTATTCTTCCCCTTTCCCTAGGAACGGGAGCTTCTTGAAAGCCAAACTGTAGTGATTGGTTTTGGTCTTCTGGGTCTAGCTACCCAGCAGAGCTACCGGGCTCCGGGCTGGTTTGTCAGTTTGCAATAATTTGCCATGACAGCCCCAGGAAACCTAAACTCTTCCCATGGCATGCAAATGTCTTCATGGCCTAACTACCGTTTATTGCCATAGGCTCCTTTTATGATCCATATCCTATTTTCCAGAACTTCTAAATGACTTACTGATCTCTGAATATATCATGCATGTTTTACTTCCAGGTGTTTGTTTCTTTTGCCCATTCTCTCTGGACGATGTCACCAGCCTTTCTTTGTATGGCCATTTTTTCCTTCAGTAGTACTTTAATGTTACCTCCTCTGGAAAGTCCTTCTGGACCCTTTAAAGGTATATACTGTTACAATGGATTCTTGCAGTATCTTGTGTCTACCTTATCACAACACAATATTATAATTGCCCATTTACTATTGTCTTCTAGACTGATTGGCTCTGTAGAACAAAGACTGTGCCTTTAACATCATTCTAATTTCTGTGACTATCTCTATAAATATTTGTTAAGTGACTTAATTGATGACCCTGAAAGATGACGCGCACGTGCACACACACACACACACACACACACACACACACACACACCCACACAATCCCAGGGAAGAAACTTTTGGTGTCAAAAAGTAACTGCATCAATACCCTCAAGTGAAGGTAGGCTTTAAATGTATCAACATATCATAGTATGTCCAGATGAATGTGATCATATATATGAGCAAAAATTCTATTTTATATGAGAAGCAATAGAAGAAATAGAGAGAAAAAGCTGAAGATGCTTTCCCTATAATAAAATAGTGATACAGGAAGCATGGTATCAATTTTCCTATAACAAAATAATTATAAGGAGGTAGCATATTCATTCACTTGTTTTTCAGTGTCACCATGGTGTCAATGGATAGCCACTGAAATTGTTAAAAAGTTACTGTAAAAATATATTCTGTAATTATAAAAATCATTCCAAAATCTAATGAACTTAAATGTGAAGTAATGTACATTCTCCCGCGGAGGAAGAAAGGTTGGGATAAATAAGTTTAAGGATATTTATATAAGTGCTGTTCAGCAAGAGATTGGATTAGAAGAAAAGCCAGTAATTTTACTCTAATTTTCATCAAGGAACACAAGCAAATACATTATTGATTTCTATACTCAGCAATGCTGAAGACCACTTTTTCCTGAAGCATTACTGCTCTATACAATTTGAAATTCTTTTACTACTGTGATAACACAGTAACAAGAGTTAGGGCAATTTAGTTGAATGCTTCAGTATATTGTACTCTCATGAATTATAGGTATGCTAAAATGAGGCAGTCCCAAAAGTATGAAATCAACTTATTTAGTTATTGTCATCTTTCACTATTGAATTGTTTTGTTAGTTATTTGATTACCTCATATTCTCACTTAAAAACTAAATTTGTGTTTTTATTTATCTGTTTTTATCATTATAATAGATGATAATCAGAAATAATACAATCTGATATTAGTCTGTTTTTACTAACACACATGTTTCTCTGCTATCAGCTTTCTTAAAATTATTATCTTTCATCCTCAAAAATCACTGATTGCTCCAGGAGTCTGTTATAGGTATAAAGCATAAAATATCTTATTATAATTTATGTCCTTGACTATAAGTAAATTTGGAAAAAACCCTTTAATGCATGAGAGAAGCCTCTTGGAACATTTGTTTTCAAGCACCTGATCAGTAAAAATGATATTTGGAATTAAAATCTGAGTCAATAAAACAGCGCTTTTCTGCTAAGCACACACACACACACATGTGTGTGCAGGCACACATATACACACAATTTCTCAGCAGGCTATAACCAAGGAAGCAACAGAATTCAACTGCAGTGAGGCTAATGGGGCATCAGATACTGAAACAGAATTAAATTGAGGGTCAGGAATTAGACTTTACAGAAAGATTAATAATTCAGCTGGAAACATAAAAGCAACAAAAATGGTTCCAGCCTTTGTTTGGTGATTGTGCCATCTGAAAAGTAAATAAATAAAATAATGTGAAATGAAATAGGTCACACTTTAGACCTTGATGCTTTTTGAAGTAGACTGTCTGGCAGAGTCCCTGAAGTTAATCCTGTGCCCCATGGAAGGCTGCTTTCACCAGTTTCGCCTAACACTGTTTGGTCATAGCTGGCAAGCATTAGAGGGAGAAGGAAACTTAAAGGAAAATATTATACGTATATAATATGTATATAATGTATATATTACATATTATATATACATATATTTGAATGAATGTGTTATAATTTTACATATTTATGAAGTATAGAGTGATATATCCATACATATAGACAAGTATAATTATTAATTTAAGGTTACTAGCATACCTATCAACTCCAAAATTTATTATGTTTTTGTGTCAGGAACATTCAAAATTCTCTCTTCTAGCTGTTTGAAAATAGGTAATAAATTATTATTAACTATAGTTATAGTACTGTAGAAAACGAGAACTGATTTCTGTCTAGCTGTAATTTTGTGTTTATTAGCTGTGCTCTCCTTACCTTCTCTCCCTTCTCTTCTTCATGGCCTCTGGTAACTAGTATTCTACTCTCTACTTCTCCAAGCATAACTCTTTTAGCTCCCGTGTACGAGTGAGAAAATGTAGTTTTTGTCTTTCTGTGCCTGCCTTATTTTACTTAACTATGTTCTTCAGTCTTATTCATGTTGCCATGAGTGAGAGAATTTTATTACTTGCTATGACTGAATAGGATTCCATTATATATAATGCAATATATAATATATATGTTCAATTTTTTTTATCCATGTACCCATTGATTGACATTATATCTTGGACATTGTGAATAGTGCTGCAATAAACATGTGGTTGCATATATCTTGTTGATATACTGATTTTATTTCCTTTGAATAAATATCGAGTAGTGAGATTGCTGAATCATAGGGTAGTTCTATTTTTAGTTTTTTGAGGAATCATCATACTGCTTCCGTTAAGATTGTACTAATTTACATTCTCACCCCTGATTTATAAAGCTTCTTTTTCTCTGCATACTTGCTAACATTTGTTATTTTTTGTATTTTTAAAAATACCCATTCTGAGTGAGGTGAGGTGATATAAAGGTTTTGCTTTGCATTTCTCCAATTATTAATGGTGTTGAACATTTTTTCATATGCCTATGGGCCATTTCTACTAGCTGTTTTGAGAAATGTATATTCAGCTAATTTGCTCATTTTTAATCAGATTTTTTGATGTTGAGTTGTTTGAATTCCTTGTATTTTCTAGATATTCATCCCTTGACAGATGAATACTTTGCAAATAATTTCTCCCAGTCTGTACATTATCTCTTCACTCTGTTGACTGTTTCTTTTGCTGTGCAAAATATTTTAAAATAAAAAACAAACACTGCCCTTCTTACATGTATGATTCTATTACTCCTAGTCAAAATGGCTGTCAGAGAGGAGAAGCAGAGCAAGATGGTGGAATAGAAAGTTCAGCCATTTGTGCCCTGCCATGCAAGGACACCAAGTTATCAACCATCTACACAGAAAGAATACCTGCATAAGAACCAAAATTCAGGTCAGCATTCATAGTACCTGGTTTTAAATTCATATTGCTTAAAAAGGTACTGAAGAGATAGAAAAAAGCAGTCCTGAATCGCTGATGCCACCCCTGGCCCAGCCTTGGCAGTGGTGGACTGGTTTAGAGTGTTTCTTGGGGCACTGGGGGAGGGAGAACACCACAATTGTGAGGCACTAAACTCCATGCTGTTCTGTTAGAACAAAAAGGAAAACCAGACAAAACTCAGCTTAGCCTGCTCACAGAGGGAGCATTTAAGCTAGCCCTACCTAAAGGGGAGTCTCCAATCCCAATAATCCAAACTTGAGTGTCCACAAACCTCACCATTGACAGCCAATGTGCTCTTAGTCTCTAAGTAAACTTGACAGGCAGTCTAGGCCATAAGAACTGGAACCCTCAGGCAAGACCTAGGGCTGAACTAGGCCCAGAGTCAGTGGACCTGGGGGCACACAACATACGAATACACCAGCTGGGGCATCTCCCAGCACTCCTAATACACCAGGAGTGCTGGCACCACCCATGTCCCCACCTCAGGCTGCACAGCTCATGGCTCCAAAAGAGACCCCTTCCTTCTGCTTTAAGAGAAGAGAGGGAAGAGTGAGGAGGACTTTGTCTTGTATCATGGATACCAGTTCAGCCATAGCAGGATAGGGCACTGATCAGAGTCACAAGGCCCTAGCTCTCAGATGACATTTCTAGACACACCTCAAGGCCAGAATGAAACCTACCATTTTGAAGAAAAGGAAAAATCCCTGCTAGCATCTGTCACCTGCTAACTGATGAGCCCTTGGGCCCTGAACAACCAGCAGTGATACCGAGGTACTACATCAAAGGCATTGGTGAGCCTCTGAGACTTGCTGGCTTCAGGTGAGACTCAGCACATTATCAGCTGTGGTGGTTACAGGGAAAAACTTGTCCTGATTGAGAAAAGAAGAGGGAAGAATAAAGGAGACTTTGTCTTGCACCTTAAGTACGAACATCACTGCAGGAGGATAGTATACCAACTGGACTCTTGAGGTCACTGATTCTATAATTTCACTCTTGGACAGCATTTCTAAACCTGCCCTGGACCAGAGGGGAACCCACCAACCTGAAGGGTGAGTCCCAGGCCAGGCAACATTCGCTAAACGCTGACTTAAGAGACCTTGGGCCTCAAGGGAATATCAGTGATAGTCTGGCAGTATTCCTCATGGCCAGGGGTGGTTATGGCTACCAGGTGAGGTACCTCTGCCTTAGGAAAGGAGAGAAAAACATGGAAAAAATGGTATCTTGTACTTTGAGTGCCAGCTCAGCCAAAATACAGTAGAAAAGCAAGTAAATTTCTATGGTTTTGTCTCTAATCCCTGACTCCCAGATGGCACTTCTGGACCCACTCACGGCCTAAGGGGAACTTGCCACCCTGAAGTGAAGGACATAGGCCTGGTTGGCTTTGCCACCTGTTGATTGTAGAGCCATGGGGCCTTGAGTGAACATAGGCAGTAGCCTGGACATGGTTATAGCAGGCCTTGGGCAAGACAGCAGTGTGCTGGCTTCAGGACTGACCCAATGCAGTCGTAGTGGTGGTGGCCACAGGGGTACTTTTTTCACTCCACCACCAGATTTAGGTAGTTCAGAATCAAGGGAGAGAGACTGTATGTTTGGTAGAATGTAAGGAAACTAAACAAGAGTCTCTGATTGGTAATACAGAGCATTTTCTGGGATCTTGTCCAGGACCATTGAGGTGGTACCTGTATGTGTCTGCAATAATTACATTGTTACTGGGCTTGGGGTGTTCCCTAGAGCAGAAACAACTTATATCACAGCTCCCAAGTTCTTTTAAGTATCTGGAAAGCCTTCCCAAGAAGGACAACTGCAAATAGTCCAAGACAGTGAAGACTACCATAAATATATAACTCTTCAATGCCCAGAAACTGAAGAACATCTACTAGCATCATCAAAGTCTAGGAAAACATGGCCTTACCAAATGAACTGAATAAGGCATCAGAAAACAATCAGAAACAGAGATATGTGACCATTCAGACAGGGAATTCAAAATACCTGTGTTGAGGAAACACAAAGAAATTCAAGATAACAAAAAAAATAGAGGAGGAGTTCATTATTCTATCAGAAAAAAAATGAACAAAAGATTAAAATACTTGAAAAGAATCATGCAGAAATTCTGGAGTTAAAAAATAATGCAACTGACATACTGAAGAATGTATTCTGGAGTTAAAAAATTCTGAAGTTAAAAAATAATGCAACTGACATACTGAAGAATCAGAGACCTTTAATAGCAGAATGGATAAAGCAGAAGAAAAAATTAATGAGTTCAATGACAGGTTATTTGAGCAAGAGGAGATTAAAAAAGAGAAAAAAACAATTATGCATGCCTACAGGATCTAGCCAATAGCCTCAAAAGGGCAAATATTAGGGTTATTGGCCTTAAAAAAGGGATAGAGAAATAAATAGGGGTAGAAATTTTATTCAAAGTGATGAGAACAGAGAACTTTCCAAATCTAGAGAAAGGTATTAATATCCAAGTACAAGAAATTTATAGAAATCCAAGCATATGTAACCTACAGGAGACTACCGCAAGGCATTTAGTAATCAAACTCCAAAAGGTCAAAGATAAAGAAAGTCTTTTTTTTTTTAATCTTTGGATAGACAAGATCAAGAGAAGCAGCAAGGTAAAAGAAATAAATAGCATACAATGAAGCTCCACAATGTCTGGCAGCAGACTTTTTAGTGGAAACCTTACAGACCAGGAGAGACTGACATGACATATTTAAAGTGATGAAGGAAAAAGATATTTTACCCTAGAATAGCATATCCAGCAAAAATAAATTTCAAACATGAAGGAGAAATAAAGAATTTTCCAGACAAGCAAAACCTAAAGTATTTCATCAATGCCAGACCTGTCCTTTAAGAAATACTAACAGGAGTACTTCAATCAGAGAGAAATGGTCACTAATGCACAATAAATTATCACCTGAAGGTACAAAACTTACTGGCAATGTTAAGTATGTAAAAAGCACAAAATATTATAGCATCGTAACTGTGGTGTGTACACTATTCTTACCCCAATTAAAAAGACTAAATGATGAGCCAATCAAAATAATAAGTACAACAGCCTTTCAAGACAGAGCCAATACAGTAAGATATAAATGGAAACAACAAAAAGTAAAAAAGCTGGCATGGGGAAGTTAAGATGATTTTTTAGTAGTTTTTTTTTTTCTTATTTATGTATGCAAATAGTGTTAAGTTGTTATTTGATGACTTAAGAAAGGTCTTACAAACCTCATGGTAACTTCAGTCCAAAAAACATGAAATAGATACACAAAATATTAAAAGCAAGAAACGAAATCGTATCACCAGAGAAAATCATCTTTACTAGAGGAAGACAGGAATGAAAGGAATAATGAAGAGAATATTACAAAATAACGAGAAAAAAATAACAAAATGACAGGAGCAAGTCCTTACTTATCAATAATAACACTGAATATTAATGTTAAATTCTGTAATACAGAGACATAGCCTGGTTGAATGGATGAAAAAACAAGACTCACTGACCTCTCACCTACAAGAAACACACTTCACCTATAAAGACACACAAAGACAGAAAATAAAGAAATGGAAAAAGATATTCCATGCCAATGAAAACCAAGAAAGATTAAGAATCACTATACTTATATAAAACAAAAGAGATTTCAAGGCAAAAACTATAGAAAGACACAAGGAAGGTCACTGTATCATGATAAAGGGGTCAATTCAGTAAGAGGATATAACAATTTTAAATATGTATGCACCCAACACTGGAACAGACAGATATAAAAAGGAAATATTATTAGAGCTACAGAAAGAGATAGACCCCAATACAAAATAGCTGGAAATATCAACATCCTACTTTCAGCATTGGACAGTTCTTCCAGACAAAAAATCAGTAAAGAAACATCAGACTTAATCTGCACTATAGACCAAATGGATCTAATATATTCTCAGAGAACATTTCATCCAAGAGATGTAGAATATACTTTCTTTTCCTCAGCACATCGATTGTTTTCAAGGATAGAATAAATTTTAGGTCATAAAACAAGTCTTAAAAAACATTCAAAAAAACTGAAATATCAGACAAGATCAGGCATGTTCAGGATAGTGTGATCATAGACAAAAAGATTGATATTATAACAAGCATCTTCTCCGATCACATTGCAATAAAACTAGAAATTAATAGCCAGAGGGAATTTGGAAACTGCACATATACATGGAAATTAAACAATATGCCTCTGAATGACCAGTGGGTCAGTGAAAGACTTAAGAAGGAAGCTGAAAAATTTCTTGAAACAAATGCTAATGGAAACACTACATACCCAAACCTATGAGACACAGCAAAAGCAGTACTAAGAGGGAAGTGTACAGCTGTAAAAACCTACATCGAAAAGATGAAAAACTTTAAATAAGCAATGTAATGATGCATCCTACAGAACTGGAAAAGCAAGAGCAAACCAAATCCAAAAATAGTAGAAGAAAATTAATAATGATCAGATGAGAAATAAATGAAAATTACAAAAGATCAATGAAATAAAAAGTTGTGACTTTTTTGAAAAGTTCAACAACAGTGACTAACCTTCAGCCAGACTAAGAAAAAAGGAGAAAAGATCCAAATAATTAAAATTAGAAATAACAAAGGAGACATTAAAACCAATTGTAGAAATTCAAAGCATCATTAGTGGGTGCTGTGAGCAACTATATGCCAATAAACTGGAAAATCTAGAAGAAGTGGACATATTTCTAGACACATACAATGTATCAAGATTGAACCAGAAGGAAATCCAAAACCTGCACCATCTAATAACAGGTAATGAGACTGAAGCCATAATAACAAAAAAGTCTTTTTATAGGAAAGTCCAGGACCTTCACTACTAATTTCTACCAAATATTTAAAGAACTAATAACTATTCTGACAAATATAGGTAGAGAAAATACTTCCAAACTCATTTTATAAAGCCAGTATTACATTGATACCAAACCTAGACAGAGATCCATTAAAAAAAAAAAAGAAACTAAAGGCCAATATATCTGATGAATATTGATGTGAAAATCCTTAACAAAATACTAGCAAACTGAATTCAACAATTCATTAGAAAGATTATTTATAATGACTATGAGGCATTTATTTCTAGGATGCAAATATGGTTCAACATATGCAAATCAATCAATGAGAACATAAGCTCAAGATAATGAAAGATAAGAAAAATATGATTATTTCACTGGACACTGAAAGAGCATATGGTAAAATTCAACATCTCTTCATGATAAAAACCAAAAAAAACTGGGTACAGAAGGGACACACCTCAACATAATAAAAGCCATATATGACAGACCCACAGCTAATATCATACTGAATGGGGAAAATTTAAAAGCCTTTCCTCTAAGATCTGGAACACAACATAGATACCAACTTTCACCATTGTTATTCAGCATAGTGCTGGAAATTTTAGCTTGAGTGATCAGAAAAAAGAAAGATAAAAAAGGCATCCAAAATGGAAAGGAAGAAGTCAAATTATTTTTGTTTGCCATTGTTATGAGCTTATATTTGGAAAAACCTAAAGACTCTACAGGAACACTATTAGAATTGATAAATTCAGTACAGTTACATGATAAAAAAAATCATCAGTAGATATAGAAATAGTAGTAGTTCTATATGCCAACAATGAACACTGTGAAAAAGAAATTAAAAACAGTAATCCCATTTACAGTAGCCACACATAAAATTAAATACCTAGGAACTAATCAAAGAAGCTAAAGATCTCTACAATAAAAAATATAAAACATTGATGAAATAATTTGAAGAGGGACACAAAGATTGGAAGAATATTCTATGTTTATGCATTGGAAAATCAATATTCTTAAAATGTCCTTATTACCCAAAACAATCTACAGATTCAATGCAACCCCTATCAAAATATCAATAACAAGAGGGGACAAGGTGGCTGAATAGAGACAACTCTGGTGCACAACACCCAGCAAGAGAGACACATAAATCGAGAGCTCTCCTGGCTTCAACCCAAGTACTAGGTTCACTTCAATGGGTCTGGTCAGATGGTGAGCAAAGCCCAGGCCAGGCAGACTGAGGTAGGGAGGGGTGCTGATTCACCCAGAAAGTGCATCTGACCAGTGAGTCTGGGGCTCCCCTCCAGCACCCGAGCTAGATACAGCACCTCCCCCAAAGCCTCAGCAACCCACAGAACAGGGGATCTTTGCCAGTCAAGCGCAGGGAATTACAAGCACAGAGTTGAATAATAATCTAGGATGGTGCCCCAGGTTGTCACACAGATCTAAGTAAACGCATAAGCCCATAAACCAGCCGGGAGGGCATGTTGAGTGAGCTATCGCCCACACCCCCTGCCTGGATAGAGATGGAGCTGAAGGCAGGGAGACAGAGGGTGCAGCTGGTTGGGTACCTTCCCTCCCCTGCAAACCCCAGCTGGATGAAGCACTAACTCTGGAGACAACAGATGCTGGAGAGGATGTGGAGAAATAGGAACACTTTTACACTGTCGGTGGGAGTGTAAATTAGTTCAACCACTGTGGAAGACAGTGTGGCAATTTTTCAAGGATCTAGAAATAGAAATTCCATTCGATCCAGCAATTCCATTACTGGGTATATATCCAAAGGATTATAAATTGTTCTGTTAAAAAGACACATGCACACGTATGTTCATTGTGGCACTGTGTACAATAGCAAGACCTGGAACCTGGCCAAATGCCCAGCAATGATAGACTGAACAAAGAAAATGTGGCAATATACACCATGGAATAGTAAGCAGCCATAAAAAATGATTAGTTTATTTCCTTTGTAGGGACTTGGATGAATTTGGAAACCATCATTCTCAGCATACTGACACAGAACAGAAAACCAAACACCTCATGTTCTTACTCATAGGTGGGTGTTGAACAATGAAAACACATGGACTCAGGGAGAGGAGCATCACATACTAGGGTCAGTTGGGGGCAGCTAGGGGAGGGACAGTGGGGGGCAGGGAGGGTGGGGATGGATAACCTGGGGAGAAATGCTGGATATAGATGAAGGGGGAAGGGTGGCAAACCACCTGGTTATGTACGCACCTAAGCAACAACCCTCCATGATCTACAAATGTACCCCAGAACCTAAAGTAAGTTAAAAAAATATATGTATATATATCAATAACATTCTTCACAAGGAAAAAAAATTCTAAAATTTATATGAAACAACAAAAGACCAAGAATAGCCAGAACTATGCTGAGCAAAAAGAACAAAACTGGAGGAATCACATTACTTGATTTCAAACTATATTACAGAGCAATACTAACCCAAACAGCATGGTACCAGTACAAAAACAGACGCAAAGACCAATGGAACATAATAAATAACCCAGATACAAATTCACAAACCTATGGTGAACTAATTTTTTACAAAGGTGTGAAGAACATACACTGGAGAAAAGATTATCTCTTCAATAAATGGTGCTGGGAAAACTAGATGTCTGTATGCAGAAGAATGAAACTAGATCCCTATCTCTCACCATCTACAAACATCAAATAAAAATGAATTAATGGCTTAAATCTAATATCTGAAACAATAAATTACTAAAAGGAAACATTGGGGAAAATCTCCAGGACATCAGTCTTGGCAAAAATTTTTTGAGCAATACCACATAAGCAGAGGCAACTAAAGAAAAAATGGACAAATGAGATCACATCAAGTTGAAAAGCTTCTGCACAGCAAAGGAAAAAATCAACAAAGTGAAGAGATGACCTACAGAATGGGAGAAAACATTTGCAAACTACCCATCTCACAAAGTATTAGTTACCAGAATATATAAGGAGCTCAAATAACTCTATAGCAAAACTGAAAAATTTTATTAAAAATTAGACAAAAGATGTGAGTAGACATTTCTCAAAAGGAGACATACAAATGACAATCAGACATACAAAAAGGTGCTTGATGTAATTGATCATGAGATAAATGCAAATAAAAACTACAATGAGCTATCATCTAACCCTTGTTAAAATAGCTTACATCCAAAGACAGAAAATAACAAATTCTGGTGAGGATGTGGAGAAGATTAGACATTTGTACACTGTTGGTGGGAATGTAAATCAGTATAACCACTAAGGAGAACACTTGAAGGTTTCTCCAAAAACTAAAAGTTGAGCTACTATATGATCCAGCAATCCCACTCTTGGGTATAGATGCAAAAGAAAGAAAATCAATGTATCAAAAAGATATCTACACTCCCATGTTTGTGTCCTCACTGTTCATAATGGCCAAGATTTGGAGGCAACCTAAGTGTCCATCAACAGATGAAACGAATGTGCATATACACAATGGAGCACAATTTAGCCATAACAAAGAATGAGATCCAGTCATTTGCAACAATGTGGATGGAAGTGACAACCATTATGTGAATTGAAATAAGCCTGGCACAGAAAAACAAACATCACAGTTCTCACTTATTTGTGGCATCTAAAAATCAAAACAAGTAAACACATGGACACGGAGAGTTAAAGGACAGTTATCAGAATCCAGGAAGAATGGGTTTTTGGGGGGAAGGTGTGAATGGTTAGTGGGTTGAAAGAAATAGAAAAAATGGGTAAGACCTAGTATTTGGTAGCACAACAGGGTGACTATAGTCAATAATTAGTGTACATTTAAAAATATTAGATTGGTTAGCGAGGGTTGGGGAGTTGGGGAGAGATATCATGGGGAGAAATGCAGGATATAGGTGATGGGGAGGAAGGCAGCAAATCACACTTTCATGTGTGTACTTACGCAACAGTCTTGTATGTTCTTCACATGTACCCCACAACCTAAAATGCAATTAAAAAAGTAATAAATGAAAAAAGTTATCACAGAAAATATTAGATTGGTTCAAACATTATTGCTGCCTTGCCATTTAAAATGAATTGCAAAACCTCAATTACTTTTGCACCAACCTAGTAAGTTGAAGAATGTAATTGGATTGTTTGCAATTCAATGAATAAATGTTTGAAGCAATGGATCCCCATTCTTGATGATGTGCTATTTTATGTTGCATGCCTGTATCAAAATATATCAGGTACCTGATAAATACATACACCTACTATGTACCCACAAAAATTAAAAAGTAAATCTAAAAAAGAAAAAAAATATTGTGATCAGGTTTCTCTGCCTAGGGTTAAATTAGATTTCATTTTCTTTGGATTATATCAGTAGGAAAATTAGTTGCCAACCAGTACAGACTGAATGAGCTGATGGGATGTAATAAAGATTAAAATATATAAACAAATCCATAGAAACTACTATATAAAATGTGTAGCCACAAGTTGAATAATGTGCATTAAGTTTATAAGGATATAAGTAAAGAAATGAGTAATCTATGCAGGCAAGCCAGAATACTTCAGAATTCTCTCTTCACCTCCCACCAATCACAGTCCAGCATTTCATAGTTATTATTACCACAGTGCATTATACATTGATCCACCTTGGATGGCATATTATTTTTCTAGGGCTCCCACAACAAATTACCATAGACTTGATCGCTTAAGAAACAAATTTATTTTCTCACACTTCTGAAGGCTAGAAGTCCAAGATTACTGTTTTGGCAGCTGGATTTCTTCTGAGGCCTCTCCGTGGCTTATAGATGGCCATCTTCTTCCTATGTCTTCTCATGATCCTTTCTTTATAATTATCTGTGTCCAAATTTCCTCCTCTTATAAGAAAGCAGTCATATTGGATTAGAGACCACACTAATGATATTATCATAACTTAAGTACCACTTTAAATATCTATTTCCAAGTGCAGACATGTTCTTCAGTGCCAAGGGTTGGTACTTCCATATACAAATTTGAAGGGACACAATTCAGTCCATAACAGAGAATTCTGGATTTGTTCAGGTAGAAAACTATCTTTTAACATCTTAATAGGAGTCCAGTTTCCCTGTTCCTCACACTCCTCATTCTTGAACAGCTAAGTGTGTTGGAGTGATGTGAGGGTGTTTTGCACATGAGGTAATGATAGGAAGATCAATTATTCTTCCAGGTATGAGCCATTAACTCTTACTGAACAAATAATGAATTAAGTGCTAGATGCTGATGACTTTGTAAGTAATTGAAAAGAAGAAAAATGGGTGTGTTCCATGGATTCCTGGGTACTCTGTGGGCATACAGTTATAATTCTCTTACAAAGCTGAGTTGTTTACTTTTTCTTTGTCAGTAGACATTCACATACCTCATAGGGACCCCTCTAGTGTCTGACATTAGCCAATGTTTTACCTCCACAACTTTACAGATGAGTCAACACTAGAAATTCTGAAATACAAAATGGAGAGGTGTCAAAGACATCGTAATGTATACAGAGCTATGGCAAAAATGCATCTCAGTATTTTCTTCTTTTCATTATACACCTGAAAGAATGAGTTTCTGTGATCCACATATACTTGAGTCAGTTTATTCTCTTGAGACCAAATTAAAGCATTACTTTACTTTTTCATATAGTCTCTTGACTTTGGGAGGGTATTAAAGTCCCTAAGTTATTACTAATACCTTTATATTTTCTAGGCTAATACAGGTCTGTCATAAAGCTGTGGTTGTTATTAGAAAAGGGGTGATTATAGAACTTAAAAATTATTAAGTTTTATTTAGTTATTTTACAGTGGCAAAATATGATGTAACAGCCTTAGCAAAATTATTAGGTACACAGAAAAGCAGTGAAGGTAAGCAGAATTTTTGAGTATCTATTATGACCAGGAACATAACTACATCTTTCCATATAGTATCTTAATCTTCACAATAACCTTATAGGTAAATTTTGTCATATACATTTACAGATGGAGAAAGAGCTGACAAAAGTAAACAGTATGCTCCAAGTCACTAGATAGTAAGGACCAGAAATGGAACAACTCTACTCTTCTCAAAATCCAGTCCTTTCATTACACATTCAGATTGCTGTTGCTAGTGAAACATCAGCCAATTCAGTATATTGCGGGTTCCTCCAAAAACTGTATCCATGGGACTTATGTAACTGCATATAAGGTTCTTCTTGTTTGTCTTCTTTCTCTTCCCAGGTATTGTATTATTGATAGAGAATTCTAGTAATCACCATGGGGATAATGCCAACATGTCTTAATTTTTATTTCATATTAAACACTTTATCAAGAACATAACACATTTAAACTCAAATGTAATTCAGAATAGCCATCAAGCAATGACTTTTCCTTCTGCTCCAGGTCTTTTTTTTTTTTTTTTTTTTTTTTTTTTGATACGGAGTTTCCCTCTTGTTGCCCAAGTTGGAATGCAGTGGCACAATCTTGGCTCACTACAACCATTGCCTCCTTGGTTCAAGTGATTCTCCTCCCTCAGCCTCCCATGTAGCTGGGATTATAAGCATTAATTGTCACTCCTGGCTAATTTTTTTTTTTTTTTTTTTTTTTTGTATTTTTAGTAGAAACAGGGTTTCAACATGTTGCCAGGCTAGTCTCAAACTTCTGACCTCAAGTGATCCAACTGCCTTGGACTCTCAAAATGCTGGGATTACGGGAATGAGCCACTGCACCTGGCCTGTTCAAGTTCTTCTACCATTCATTATTCAGGCATCTGGCACACACTTACACAGAGACACATGCATACTATTTCTTCACATAAGACAAACTTTCAAATAAATTTAATTCTAGCACATAAAACAGTTAGTAATAATTAGTTTCATATAGGTCTGTGAGTGGTTAAGAACTGTCCTAAATGTATTCTTTTGTAAAGTATCTGTTCATATCCTTCGCCCATTTTTGAATAGGCTTGTTTGTTTTTTTCTTGCAGATCTGCTTTAGTTCTTTGTAAATTCTGGATATGAACAGATACTTTACAAAAGAAGACATACAGGAGGCCAACAAACATATGAAAAAATGCTCATCATCACTGGTCATCAGAGAAATGCAAATCAAAACCACATTGAGATACCATCTCACACCAGTTAGAATGGCGATCATTAAAAAATCGGGAAACAACAGATGCTAGAGAGGATGTGGAGAAATAGGAACACTTTTACACTGTTGGTGGGAATGTAAATTAATTCAACCATTGTGGAAGACAGTGTGGCGATTCCTGAAGGACCTAAAAATAGAAATCCCATTTGACCCAGCAATCCCATTACTGGGTATATATCCAAAGGATTATAAATCATTCTACTACAAGGACACGTGCACACGAATGTTCATTGCAGCACTGTTTACAATAGCAAAGACCTGGAACCAACCCAAATGCCCAACGATGATAGACTGGATAGGGAAAATGTGGTACATACACACCATGGAATATTACGCAGCCATCAAAAACGATGAGTTCACGTCCTTTGTAGGGACATGGATGAACCTGGAAACCATCATTCTCAGCAAACTGACACAAGAGCAGAAAATCAAACACCATATATTCTCACTCATAGGTGGGTGTTGAACAATGAGAACACATGGACACAGGGAGGGGAGCACTACACACTGGGGTCCGTTGGGGGGAAATGGGGGAGGGGCGGAGGGGTGGGGAGGTGGGAAGAGATAGCAGGGGGAGAAATGACAGATACAGGTGAGGGGACAGAAGGCAGCAAACCACACTGCCAAGTGTGTACCTATGCAACAATCTTGCATGTTCATCACATGTACCCCAAAACCTAAAATGCAATAAAAAAAAAAAGAGAGAGAGAGAGAGAGAGAAAAAAAAAAAAAAAGAACTGTCCTAAATCTCTGCCTCTACTAGGCAGAGCGGTCCCTAAGTGCCAGGCTGCGGTTTTCTATGTCAGGAAATGACTTAAAACCGTAGCCAAGAGTATAACTACATGCTCTGGATTGACAGTCATTCATTTGTTTTAGTATTGGATACATTTGCTCATATTCTTAGATTCTAAAGTATTTTCTGCAGTTTCCAAGTTGGCTCTCCATTTCCTTCATAATTTCCCAGATTGCACGTGTTTAGCTGGAACTTTGGGCCAGATCTGTTTAGTTGGAGTCACTACTGATTATTTCTCTTCTCTTAACTCATTAACTTATTTATTTATAAATATTTATTAATCAATTGCAATGTGTTTGGGTGTTTTTTAGTTGCTGGGGGTAGAGTACTCTAAAAAGACAAAGTTGCTGTTTTCATGTAGCTTATACTTAATTAGGATATGCAGATAAAAATAATGGTATAGATGCATAAAGCTACATAGAGATTCAAAATTTAAAGATAAATTGAAGTGTATAAGGAGATAAAGAGATGAGGGGTCTAATAATTTGTTAGCGTGGCAGGGAATGTCCTTCTAAGGAGCTGATATTTGAACAAAGACCTGAATGAAGTGAGGAAGGAAACTTCTAGATATTTGGATGGAGAGTTCCTAGTAAAAAAGGCAACAAGTACACATGACCTAGAACAGGAGCTCATTGGTGTCCCTGAAGAACAGCAAAGAAGAGGATGTGACTGGAGCATTATGAACAAAGGAAAACATGGCAGGAACATGAATGCACAAAGTTGTAGAGGTATCTAGAGGCTACGTGAGCTATGGCCTTTGTGAGCTATGGGAAAACATTTAGATTTGGCTTTCTTTGCTATGAGAAGCCACTAGAGGTATTTCATTTACTTGGAATAATCTGATCTGATCATGCCTTAAAAGATTACTCTGGCTGCTGTTACTCTGACTGCAGTAAGTAGCATGGACTGAGAGGTCAAAGCAATAACAAGAAAAGCAATGAAGAGGTCATATCTGTATGTATACTATGACATCATGTTGTAAACCTCGAATATACACAATAAATTTTATTTTACTTTTAGTAACAGTCTGGTATAGCAGTCTGGGTGAAATATAGTGGTAACTTAAAATGTAACAGGAACAGTGCTAGCGGTAAAAAGAGGTCAAATTCTGGATATTATTCACACACACATATTTAGTGTCAACAGAACTTACCAAAGGAAAATCAAGAAAAATCTCAAGATTTGGGATTTGAATTATAACACTGATAGAGATGATGGTGATAGCAAAAAGAACATGTCTGGGAGGGTAATGAAGAGCTCATGTTATATTTCAGATACGTACTAGGAATCCTAAGTAGTAACACATGAAAGCATGAAATATAGGAGAAAATTTGTAAACTTGTGGTTAAACTTGTCATAAATAGGGAAATAGTATCTTTAAAGTTCTGACCTTAGATGACACCAAGAAGGGAGACAGTGTAGATACAGAAAGAACAAAGTTTGAGAATTGAGCCCTAGAACTACCCACGTTTTATAGATCAGAATAAGACAGAGTTTTCTACAAGGAAGACTGGGAAGGAGTGGCCAAGGCAGTATGTGGAGTCAGGAAAGTGGAATAACTTACAAGTCAAGTGGAAAAAGTGATTCAAGGTAAAGGACATGCTACACGATGCCAAATGTTACTGAGAATTTAAGATGGTGACCTAGAATGTGGAAATGTGGAGGCACTTGGTTACATTTGCAATGGCAATTCCGAAGGATGAACAGAGACACGATGCTGGTTGAAGGAAGTTCAAGCAATAACAGGAGGAAAATAAAGATAATGAATATAGACACTTCCTTTGAGGAAACAGAGAAATGAAATTGTGCATGAAGACAAAGATAATAATACATGGGTTTATATGCACATGAGTGTTTATAAACAATCTTTTTCATTGTTTATACACTCAGTAATTATATACAATGAGGAAGATACAGTAGAAACAGAGTAAAATTGTAGATTCTGAAGAAAGAGGGAATTTTATTATCCACATCCCTACTGGGATCCAGTATACAAAGGAGAGATTTCTTAGGATCAAATAGATGTTATTCATCATAATTGGGAAGAAGATACAGTTGGTGGATTCAAATTTAGTAATCTAGGAAGTAGACATGGTCATGGAAACATGTTACAGTTTTCTTGGGTTTGCTTTTCCCCCCACCCAGTAAAATGAAAATCAGGGTCATAAGCTGAAATGTGAACTAGCTGCCTGGGACTGGATGAAAATGGATTGAGAAGAGAAATGTAATAAGAGTCTCTGGCAGCACAGAGTCCCCACTTGTCATTGAAAACATTGATTTGTAAGTGAAGTCATCAGCTTTTCTCTAGTTATATGAGACTGTAGGGTTCAATTATGGAGTGGGCAAAGAGCTAACATGTTCTGCCTTGACAGCAGAATTGGAGGGGGAAAGGACCAAGAGAGTGGATTTTGAATGAAAATGCATTAGTATAAAGATGAATCATGGAAACAGAGTGGATATAGATGGATGTGAGGAGGCAAAAAGAATAATGGGTAGCAAAATGTCAGTAGGGTCAATGAATCTGAAGTACTGATAGGACTGGGGATTGTGATGCTAGAGTGCTAAGTTAGAGAGACAGGTTTTACTATAAAAGGGGACATATGAAGTGAGTATTATGAGGTACAAAAGCAATTGGGAAATATAGTGTTCAGTAAATCATCCTGAGAATGAGCAATTGGGATGGGATGGAAGAGAAAAGCATCAGTAGTGGGGAAAAATTGGATGAGAAACACAGTGAGATGAATGAATTATTTTAAAACACCAGCAATAGTGGCCAACATCAGAGTGGAGAGAGAGCAGTAAGCCAAGTGCAAAAATCTTCCATGAAAGAGTATATACCCAGGAAAAAAGGAAGTGCTTTCAAAAGAACACAGATGAAGTATCTGATGACAGATAATTTAATGTATTTTTATAGTGTTTTGTTTTACGGATGAGGAAATGAGAAATGAGAAAAAATAAGTTCCCTTCTACAGGTCCAGCTATAAGTGTATTGCTGAGAAAACATGACCAGCACCATGAGAGGACTAGTGGGCATGTAGTGGTATCTTCAGTGAACACCAGCATTACATTCAGAACAAAAATAAAATAAAGGGGAACTTCAGAGAGGCAGCTCAAGTAGGAGGTTTTGCTGGTAATAGACAGTGCATTCTGGAGAGTACAGTGTAAAGAACAAGACTTTGAGTCTGGTGATGGTCAGTACACTCTAATGGATATGGAAACCTTTATGATAAAGGATAGCTAAAAAACAACAGCAGCACCACCACCAACAACAGAAAAACAATAGGCTTCTAGTGGTGACTTGCTAATCTGGAAATCAATCAGTATTAATAGTCTCTAAAAGAAATGTAGACAATTCTTACATTGGTTATATTTCTTGGGACTGCTGGGTGGTTTAGAGGCTTTAGGAAGATCAGAGTTCTATGGCTCTCCTTTGAAATCCTAGTGAGAGCAAGACTGAGACAGTTCGTGATTCGTTCTCATCAGATATATTTGTCCTTGGAACAGTTCTTTCCCCTTCCCATTCTGCTATCATAACCACAGGGACAATGTATCTCCTTTTCTTTTTTATTTTTGTGGATATAGTACCTATGTCAGAAATGATTAAAGTATATGGCTTACACTTTAACCAGAACAATAGATTATAAGCACTAGAGGTTTCTATTAGATAATCCAATCATAGATTTACTGGAATTTAACACATACCAAATGCTTGCCTAAGACATATGATATTTGAGAGGAAGAATAGCTAGATAGAGAGACTGTTTATCCATTAGTGTATCTCCTAAGTTGCTATTCCTATAATTTATACCACTAGAATACAACAGGGCCTAATGTAATTATCTTAGTTTCTCACTGAGCTACGATTTAGTAATATGCCTTCTCCTTTATAAAGATTCAATAGTAGATGCATGCATTTGAACATTTCTGTCTTGTAGGAAGCCATAGATTATTCATTGTGTTAATTGCTGTCTCTTAAGCAGAGACTTTTGCCGTGAATTCATTTTTAGCTTTATTTCAAAACAATAATTAAACTCTATAAAGGAATCTTTGCTAGATATCTGGCATTTGGCCAGAGTAAAAAAAAATTATTTAATGACTCACATTATCCATGTTTTTTCTAGAGTGCAGGAGGCCTGGGACCTAGAAAGCTTAGGATCATAGGCAAAATCCCACTCTAACACATTTCAAGTGTCCAGAAATACAGTACATGCCATGGGCTTACTTCAGGTGTTCTCTTCTGAACCTCAACTGTACTATTAAACTTTATGACAGAATTCAGACTCTCTCAAGTTTTTTTAAGAAGTAGGCTAAGAATATATACTTAGAATATACAAAATATATCTGTTCTATCAATTTTACTCTATATTAAGAACTCACATTACTTTTTATATGCTATGTAAACACAGATTATCTATGTTCCCAGATGAATCTGAAAAAAACCACGTGCGTTTATGAGAATGCATAGATCTTACAGTAGGAGGAAAGAGGCTAAAATAATGCTAATAATGCTCTTAATAGCAGATTCAATTAGTCTATTTTTCGTATGTACTTTTAAATACCTTATTTAATCATGACCACATTATAATTTATGATCATTATTGACCATGGCAGCTTAGAAAGAGTAATTACAATTGCTGCTCTCACATTGCCTATAGATAGCAGAATGAGTTAGGAATTCATGTCTGTTTGACTTCAAAGTCTATACTCTTAACTTTTTACCTACTATCTCCTAACTTCACCAAAGATCATCTGTTTTTTCCTGCATTCATATTTTTACTACCTCAGCTTCCAGCCAGAGTTCTTGCAAAGACCCTGGTGCAGAGGTAGGGCAAGCCTTTATTACATTCCTGGCCCCATGATTAGAGAACAACTGAAATGACCCAGGAAGTTTGACAATTATCAAGTGTCTTACAAAGCTCAGTAAAAATCAGTAACAGAAATTCTAAGGACTAATGCAGTATAATTTTTCCCAAGTGGGTATGCTACCTTTGTTTATTTTTCTTTAAAAAAAAAAAACCTTAGAGGAAAGGTTTATATCAGAATGCATCAGCATCTAAAACAAAAGCTAAGAGGAAAAGAGATGGGGATAGTCATCTTTGTAACATTGGGATTGTCTAAAATAGTTTTTAAAAAATATATAACAAAATCTCCTTCATTTGATCAGTCAGTTGAAAAGCTGTGTGGCAAAATTTTTTTCCCATTCTGTTGGTTGCCAGTTCATGCTCATGATAGTTTCTTTTGCTGTGCAGAAGCTCTTAAGTTTAATTAAATCCCATTTGTCTATTTTGGCACTTGTTTCCATTGCTTTTGGTGTTTTAGTCATGAAGTCCTTGCCTATGCCTATGTCCTGAATGGTATTGCCTCAGTTTTCTTCTAGGGTTTTTATGGTGTTAGGTATTATGTTTAAATCTTTAATCCATCTGGAGTTAATTTTTGCATAAGATATAAGGAAGCAGTCCAGTTTCAGTTTTCTGCACATGGGTAACCAGTTTTCCCAACACTGTTTATTAAACATGGAGTCCTTTCCCCATTGCTTGGTTTTGTCAGGTTTTTCAAAGATCAGATGGCTGTAGAAATGTGGCATTGCTTCTGAGGCCTCTGTTCTGTTCCATTGGTCTATGTCTCTGTTTTGGTATCAGAACCATGGGCTAATATCCAGAATCTACAAAGAACTAAAACAAATTTGCAAGAAAAACAACCCCATCAAAAAGTGGGCAAAGGATATGAACAGACACTTTCAAAAGAAGATATTTATGTGGCCAACAAACATATGAAAAAATACTCATTATCACTGGTCATTAGAGAAATGCAAATCAAAAACACATTGAGATACCATCTCATGCCAGTTAGAATAATCATTAAAAAATCTGGAGACAACAGATGCTGGAGAGGATGTGGAGAAATAAGAACACTTCTACACTGTTGGTGAGAGTGTAAATTAGTTCGACCATTGTGGAAGACAGTGTGGTGATTCCTTAAGGATCTAGAAATAGAAATACCATTTGACCCAGCAATTCCATTACTGGGTATATACCCAAAGGATTATAAATTGTTCTATTATAAAGATTCATGCACACATATGTTCATCACAGCATTGTTTATAATAGCAAAGACCTGGAACCAACCCAAATGCCCATCAACGATAGACTGCATAAAGAAAATGTGGGACATACACACCGTGGAATACTATGCAGGCATAAAAAACATGAGTTCATGTCCTTTGCAGGGAGGGACATGGATGAATCTGGAAACCATCATTCTCAGCAAACTGATACAAGAACGGAAAACCAAACACTGCATGTTCTTACTCATAAGTGAGTGCTAAACAGTAAGAACACATGGACCCAGAGAGGGGACCATCACATGCTGGGGTCTGTTGGGGGCTGGGGGGCGGGGGGGGAATAGCCGGGGTGGAGAGACTGGGGAAGGATAACATTAGGAGAAATATGTAATGTAGGTGATGGGGGGATGGAGGCAGCAAACCATCATGGCACGTGTATACCTATGTAACAGTCCTTCCAGATCTGTACATGTACCTCAGAACTTAAAGCAAAACAAAACAAAACAAAAAGAATAGAAAAGCTGTGTGGCTCAGTGGGAATCTCAGGGGGTTTGAGCTGTTGCACCTGGGTTTTCAATTTTGATGTGAGAATTGATCAGTTGTAACAATTTGGATCAGCCAGTCACTCAGTCAGTTATTCTACACATGGGATACTCAAGAGTAACATAATGATGATAAAATAATATCTAACTCATAAACTGTGCCAAAGATGAAATGATAATATACTTATAAAAACACTATACTAAGTGGTTCATGGTATTTTTTTTCTATTTTAATACACTGTGTAAATAAAAGTAACTTTTTTTACTTGAATGAATTTTTTCATCATGATTCTATAGATTAAAAACTTTTATAATGGTATATTATTTCAGAAAATGCTTTTATCATATACTTGGAACTCAATTTTGATAGAAAAATGTGGTACAGTTTATCTTAGAAAAGAGTTTCTCTTACATATACTACATCTTTTAATTCTTAAGAAACGTGGATTCTGAAATGTATATGGGGCTCCTTTCACTAATTTTAATTCTTTCTTTTTTGGTTAATGTCCTGAATGCTTTTGAAAAGTAAAAGATTATTGTGGAACTCAGAATCCTCTAAGAGTGTGCAGCTCATTTAATAAAAACTCTGAGAAGTTAAATCATGGTGAGCTAGCTTTTTCTGTCCTGTCCTAAGATACATCCTGAATTTACCCTGCGACTCTTTCTTTCTTCCCATTTTTCTCACACATGCTAAAACCCTTTTTCTGTCCTAAAGGCAGGAGCTGAACAGTTTGAAGAATGCCTTTCTAAGTAATATATTTGAAAATGTGGTTTCAAAGATTAGTTCAATGCTCTGAACCACAGAGCACTGTAGAAAGGTAGTTTTTCTGCAGTGCTCTGTTAGTGCTGGCTTCCCAGTACTTACATGTAACTTTGCTTGAGTCTGAAATGAGTATTCATTGTATAGTAAATTCTAGCAAGGCAGGAGTTCTTGTTCATTTCTTTTTAATTTGTATGTTTGTTTGTTTTTTTCCTTTTGGGTATGTTTATTCACCGATTAATTTCTAATACCCAAAACAGAGGTTAATGCCTACAAAATACTGCTGAAGAAATAAGTGAATGCATTTCAATTTCAAAAATAAACTTTATGACAAGCATTTCTCAGTGATTTCAGCTAAACAATTATGGACTCATACTGAATTTCATCTCAGAATGAGAAAATACATAGTAATTTTCTATGGAAAGTAGGTAACAAGGCAAATGCAAAGGCCTATAAAAAGTACCGCCTTTTGATTTGACATTAATGGAGATTAGTAAAAGCAGCTGGTCTGCAATAATAAACAAAAAATTCAACAACCTTCTTTCCCTTGCCATTCTGTCACTCTAGTCTTACCTTTTAATTAAGCCTGAACTTTAAAATAAATGTGTCTGACTTCCAAGTTTATTAAATGGAATATCAATGCAGATTCTAGATTTTGCAATTGGTATTCTGTCGAATGCCTTTTAAAAATAAATGGCCACATCAAAAGCTCTGATTTTACTGAAAATTCGTTTATATTTATTCTAATGGAAAGAGTGAAAGAAAGTTGTGAAAATTGAAGTGGCTTGATTTTAGACTCATTTATAGTATGTTAAATTGCTCTCATAGATTTTATTTAAATAATTATTAACTTAATTTACATTCCCACCAACAGTGTAAAAGTGTTCCTATTTCTCCACATCCTCTCCAGCATCTGTTGTTTCCAGATTTTTTAATGATCACCATTCTAACTGGTGTGAGATGGTATCTCAATGTGGTTTTGATTTGCATTTCTCTGATGACCAGTGATGATGAGCATTTTTTCATATGTTTGTTGGCCTCCTGTATGTCTTCTTTTGTAAAGTATCTGTTCAACCATTGTGGAGGACAGTGTGGCGATTCCTCAAGGACCTAAAAATAGAAATCCCATTTGACCCAGCAATCCCATGACTGGGTATATATCCAAAGGATTATAAATCATTCTATGATAAGGACACATGCACACGAATGTTCATTGCAGCACTGTTTACAATAGCAAAGACCTGGAACCAACCCAAATGCCCAACGATGATAGACTGGATAGGGAAAATGTGGTACATATACACCATGGAATATTACGCAGCCATTAAAAACGATGAGTTCACGTCCTTTGTTAGGGACATGGATGAACCTGGAAACCATCATTCTCAGCAAACTGACACAAGAGCAGAAAATCAAACACCGTATATTCTCACTCATAGGCGGGTGTTGAACAATGAGAACACATGGACACAGGGAGGGGAACACTATACACTGGGGTCCGTTGGGGGGAAATGGGGGAGGGACGGGGGGGTGGGGAGGTGGGAAGAGATAGCAGGGGGAGAAATGACAGATACAGGTGAGGGGATGGAAGACAGCAAACCACACTGCCATGTGTGTACCTATGCAACAATCTTGCATGTTCTTCACATGTACCCCAAAACCTTAAATGTAATAAAATAAATAAATAAATAAATCATAAAAAATAATAATTATTAACTTTTATTAAACATGGAAATTTTGCCAAGAAATGTAAAGTTCATTATGGTTTATATAATGCAAGCCAACTTGAAAGTTCTGAATTTATGCCTACTAATTTTTTATACACTATTTTTATGCTTTGCTTAAAAGCCATCTATATTGGTCCATTTTTACACTGCTATGAAGTCATATCTGAAACTGGGTAATTTATAAAGAAAAGAGGTTTAATTGACTCTCAGTTCCATATGGCTAGGGAGGCCTCAGGAAACTTACAATCATGGTGGAGGGGAAACAGACATGTCTTACATGGCAGCAGGAAATAGAAGTGCAGAGCAAAGGGAGGAAAAACCTCTTATAAAACCATCAGATCTTGTAAGAACGCACTCACTATCATGAGAACAGCACGGAGGATCTGACCCCATGATCTAATCACCTCTCACAAGGTTCCTCTTCCAACATGTGGGGTTTATAATTCAGATTATAATTCAGATTACAATTCAGGATGAGATTTGAGTGGGGACACAGAGCAAGACCAAATCACCATCATAACCAAATGCACTGAATATTATCTCAATCACATAACCTTTGAGTTAGCAGTGATCAATGGTTGCTATTTCAGCTATTACTGTGTCACTAGCCAATGCCATAAACTTGTCATTAATTAAAAAATGGTAATAATTTTGTTTATAGGAATGTATGAACCACATACAGGCACTTGATTTTTGATTTTGCTATGATATATGTAAAGAACATTGGATATCAGGAGCATGATTTGTAGTTCTGGTTCTATCACTTTGTGTGACTTTGGCTAGTTTAGCATTTTATAACACCACTCTTATTTAAATATTTAGCATTTTATAACACCACTCTTATTTAAAATAAGAATAATGATATTTGACCTTGATTAATCCTATGAATAGGTAAAAGGATAGAAAAATATATGTTGCAATGTTTTAGATGAAGTTATATCAATGCAAAACATTAAATATTAATCCTTCAGATATGAGATTTTTAAAACAGAAGAGATAATAGTTTTACAATTATATTGACCTTTGTTGCTATGGTTGTCATTATTTTATCAATTTGATCTGTTATAAACCATCTGTATATGTATATTTGTGAATATGCTCAGGTGTGAGTGAGAGTGCCATCTTTAGGTCTTCAAATTTTTATTGTACCATTTGTATCTGCTGGGTAGAAACAAATGTTGAAAAAAGGCAAAAACAGAGAAAAAAGCAAAGGTTAACTATAGATATATAGATATTAAATCCTACAATTGATAACATCACAGGAGATGGTATTTGTCATTTAAAAATAAAATATGTAACTACAATGTAATATCATAGAAGAAATACATGAGGTTGGTTGTATCTTTTGGTGTAATTCCATAAGACTTGCTTGTAAGGATAAACGTGTATTATTACTTAGGCTTTGAATTTCAAAACGTGGTGTTAAATACTCAAGACAGTAAATATCGGGTTAGACAAATGTTCACATAATAAGTGGTCTGCAAGCCTTATTATAAAAGAAAAGTAACTTAGACTACTTTAATCGAATAGTTTATAGTGCTCAGGTAAAGTAGATAGTACTTCTACATTGCAATATTAGGGTTTTTTTTTTCCTTTTTTTAACTTTTAAGTTCAGGTAGACAAATGTAGGTTTGTTACATAGGTAAACTTGTGTCATGGAGGCTTGTTGTGTAGATTATTTTATTATCCAGGTATGAATCCTAGGACCCCCCAGTTATCCTTCCTGACCCTCTCCCTCGTCCCACCCTCCATTCTCTGAAAGGTTCCAGTGTGTGGTGTTCTCCTCTGTGTGTCCATGGGTTTTCATCATTTAGCTCCCACTTATAAGTGACAACATATGATATTTGTTTTTTTTGTTCCTGTGTTAGTTTGCTAAGGATAATAGCCTTAAAAGAAAGAATTTATAATTTAGTGTGTATCTGGGATGGTAAGAAGTCCATAAGCCACACACACAAGGAACACGTTCAATACTAGAGGCCTGATAGAATGCCCTGCCAAAATGCTATCGTAACACTATGGCACTCTATCATTCTCTGCAACCACATTTGGCTGTCCACCCTATAATATACCATGTCGCTTATCCATGTAGAATCCTTAGTACCTACTGTATATTAATTCTACAGTATTAATTTTTCTTTTGGAAAAAAAATCTAAAATCTTCTAAGATTGGTGCCTTCAAAGTAGAAATGGGTAAAACAAGAAGAAGAAAAATTAATATGGAATGCTCAAAAATATAGAATTGATCAAATGATGGCTCAATGAGATTAGTTTCAGCTCAATTTAAAGGAGGATGTTATAACCAGAAGACAAGTGTAAATATTGAGCAGAATATATCCAAAAGTAAAACCGAACTGTCAACAGCAATATTTAACCACAGACTCAATAAGCATAGATCAAGATTATTCTGGAAAGGAAATTTCTGCCCTGGGATTGAAGTTAAGTAGCATCTAAAAGTCTTTATCGCCTAAATCTCTATTGTTATGTTATTCAACTCATAAAACAAGAGCCAATAGAAATAAGCATCATCCAGAAACAAAGGTCTTTCCCCATCCACAGATCTTTCCCCACCAAAGATGAATCGCAGTATGAACTGGTTCAGGGCTACCACAAACGGTCAATTACAGATTGGTTGGTTTCCTTACTCCATAGAAGACGGGGATCTGCTGTCAACACATTTGGGCTTATCTTGTGCTCAGCAGCTTCACATTCTCCTTGTAAAGAATGGCACAGTTGCCTTTCCAGGACCTTTTCCTGTCCTGTATTTATATCATATCTCATTGTCCTTTATGAGATCATTAAAATGAATAAACACAGTAATTACATTGCCAGCAAGTGGGATTATTCTTACTACATGTATCCTAAATGTCCTAACTGTTTTGAAAACCAGCTGGTCTGTGTCTCAAATGCTGACAACAAAGGTAATGGCTTTTACAACTAGTCAAGGCAATGTTTTTCTTATATGGGATTTTAGATTTGCCACAGGGGAAAAATTGTAATCATTTCGTTCACAATGATAATAGCTTAATGTACATCATTTATTGTGATGCAGCTGAAATGGCAGTGTAGTTCAGAACTGTGAAATTAACTCTGAGGGCCAGAGCAGGATTCCCATTTTTGGCAAGGAATGGCTAGCTATCCATTTCCTGCCACTTTACTGGAATAATACAGAAATTCATTTGCTTGCTAGGATTTTTTTTTTTTTTTTTTTTTGGCTATGAAATCTAGAAAATGTGTTCAGCACTACTGTGCTACTGCATGATGCTCATTTTTGAGCCCCTGCTTTTGTTTCTCTCTTCAGTACCTTCTCTCACCTCTTGACTTCATTCACAACCTAGAAAGAACTGCAGGGAATTGAGTCAGTGCTCCCACCTAGACTCAACATTGAAAAGTCTTTTGTTCCCTATCTGAGAATGAGATGGAAATCACTCAGAAGGGAATTATGTGAACACAAATGCCTTATACCAATTTGTGGCCATGTGGGTTCTGGTTTTTCGTTCTCCAGAAGCCTTTCCACATCTACTATATAAAGGCCTACATAGCCATGAAGAGCCCCATGAAAATACTTCAGGGTTGATTTCTACTTGCATTAAGAAGGTCTACTTTCCCCCTCTTGGAAGGTAGCTAAAGTCAGTAACTTGCTAAATTTTAACACCTACATAAGGAACCAATTTTCCAGCCTATGGGTGAGAGTTGAGGATACTGAATGATATTGCTATACTTTAGTGTAGTGATTGAGAGTGTGGTTTCTAATCAGATTGGTTGGATGTGAATCTCTGCTCCAGCTCTTATTAGCTATGAGACTTCAGGCAATTTAATAAACTCCCTCTGAAGTAGAATTATAAATAGTACCAGTATCAAGGGATTGTTATAAGAATTAAATGTGATAATGTCTCTGGAGCACTTATAACAGTTTCTATTTCATCATAAGTGTTTAATAAATTCCAACACACTATTACTATTTTTGTCACATAGCTCCTACTAATAAGATTACTATTATAGTATAAAATTATTTAATCTCCCACAGATACCCAAGGTAGTTAGCCTTATAAAGAAATAAAAGTGCAGAAAATGAATTATCCACCTCACCCATTATAAGCCCTCCGTTGTATTTCTGATGGGCTGATAGTCATCCACAGATGTGCTTTTGGTGAGTTGGTAACCCAGTGTAGGCACAGCTGTTCAGGCACTTAAATGATAGTCTTACCCAGGACAACATGAGAAAAGAGAAAGATTTATACTTTGTGTCATCGTTTTTTTGGACATAGTTGGTTTTATTTGCTTTAAATCCCCTGCCTTAGCTCCAGGGCTTGTTGAGTATAGAGCCAGCTGGAAAGAAAAGCTCCAGTAAGTACTTATTTATCCACTCCTAGTGAATAACATCCTCAATATGTTGGAGGATACAGGGAAAGGGAAATTACAGGTTGCATTTTGCCAAATATTTCTGTCATTTCACATGATAATTTTGGCTTTTCTTGCTATCAATTTGATGTATCTAAAAATATGGACAAATTGTTCATGAACAAGGCCACTCAATTGGAGCTGCGTGTGTTTAGATTTTGGAGCAAACCCAGATTCCAAAAGTTTGGTTACTTTCCATTCTCAAGCATGATTTTTTTCAGTGTCATTTATATTGAAATGTATCTGAAAATGGATGCATTAGGGAGTTGGTGGAAGTGGTATTTCCTCCAGGGAGCATTCCATTTGCAGCAACACAGTTATATCCTGGAAAGAATTCTACTTGTCTCATTGCATGATAATAACCTATTTCAAATGGTAAAAAAAAGTTTAAAAATTGCTTTTCTGTGTTTGTGTTCATGCTTTCTCTGGCATATCTGCAGCTTATCTTCCTGAAATAACTTTTTGAAATTCAAAAAAGTAAAACCAAACAAATTGCATATAATTTTTTCATTTTTTATTTTTATAGATTTAAGGGGTACAGGTGCAGTTTTGTTACATGGATATATTGTGTATCAATGAAGTCTGGGCTTTTAGTGTAGCTATTTCCTGAATAGTGTATGTTGTACACATTAAGTAATTTTTCATCTCTCATTCCCTTCGTACCCTCCCATCCTGCTGAGTCTCAATGTCTACTATTCCACTCTCACTGTCTATGTATACATATTTAGCTCTCATGTGTCAATAAGAACATTTGATATTTGCCTTGCTGTTTCAGAGTTATTTCATTTAAGATAATGGCCTCTAGTCCCATCTACTTTGCTGCAAAGACATGATTTTATTCTCTATTACGGCTAAGTAGTAAGCCTTAAGAACAACTGATCCATATTCTATAAAGAAAGAATGGATAAAATAAGCACAGAACTTGGAATCAGAGGCGCTATCTTACTAGATAATGTTATAGATCAAACAAATTTAATGACAATTGAAAGCAGTGTGTTTCTCAAAATTAATAGTCTCAAAAAAGTGAGCATTAGAGAAAGTTTGTTTTCCAGTTGAAAATATAAAGGGAGGTGATCAGGAATTAGAGGGAAATAAGATTTTTCAATGGGGTTAGACACATTGAAAACAAGGTGATTTGTAGATAGAAGAAAAATAATACTCATTGTAATTTATACACTAAAAGTGACTACAAGATTGTAATAATGGTGATGTTGAGTATGTATGAACTGAAATTTTAAATATAGGTCTCCCTTTAATCTGATCAGGACTACAGCCAAGGAAAGTAAAGGAAAGGCTCGGATTTTATTTTCCAAGATAGAACAGTGTTGTTACCCACTTTGTCTCCTCAGTGTTCTTGAGCATGCTTAGTTCATGCTCCCCTCCTTATTTCATACTTTTTCTCCAGCAGGTATGGGAACTCTTGACCACCAATCTTGCTCAATGTCTGATCCTCCCTTCTCCTTCCTCCATCATATTTATTTACAGTTACAGAGTTGCCCATCAACATGAAAGGAGCAGAGAGGAAGTACAATTTTCTGCTATACTCAGTTTCTGCTGAGAAGTCTAAGCATAATATAGGCACAGAGGCAGAAATGGTGAAGTTCCTCCTCTGTGCAGACAAGAGGTCAACTGACAGAGAGAGAAAAAAGAATTAGTGGAGCTAAGTGATGGAATGATCTCCTTCAAACTCATCAGCTGGGTCACGTAAATAAATGTACAGTCTAAGAAGAATGAAGGAAATCCCCAGAAGTTCACTATTCAAAAGCAATTTGATGCCAACACAAATGAACGTATAAAATAAATAAGAATGTATTATTTCTAAGCAAAATAAATTTCCAAATAAGTTCCTTGGTTTACCTTCCAACCAGATTTCTTTTCTAAAAAGAAAATCTGGAGGTAACACTGAGCATAGGCCATGGATGGTGGTTCTGGAAACTTCTTCCTCATCAGGAATGATAGAAGTCAAATTCTGTATGACTTCTGGGAACTCAAGTATGCCCCTTGCCATAGTCCCTCTCTAGCACCACCTACCCGACTTCCCAGTCAGCAGCCTGATTCCTAGCTTGTCAAGATCAGGTTCCGGGAAAGCCCTTGATGGCTCCTTATTCATTAGTCTTCCCTATAGTTATTTCTCACACATGTTACTTGTTACTGTAAGTAACTAGAAAAATTAGCAATCTTGATTTTTGAAGTTGGTTACGTATTCAATGGCCTGGCCTCCGTGGTATGCAACAATTAACATTTGTGTGATGACATTCTGATATCACAAGTAATCTGTTTTGCTTTAATGCTCTCAAATTAGACTAACTGGCATATATTCAAGGATTAGAGAATTGTGATGAGATAATATAAAACTTCAGTGAACTTTTGATTAGTTCTCTAAGTTTACCAACAGCATATAATAGACAAAATATTAAACAGAATAAACTGCATTTAGATTGTAAGTGTAATTTATAAAACATTTCATATGAATTAGATTAATGGTAGTACAATCCTTATACATGAAAGCAAAATAATAGGAAATTTCTATTGATTTGGCATTGGTACGTTTTTAAAAAATTTATATTACATGAAATAACTTTATTTTAGGTGATTTTGCACACAGTTAGAAAGCTAACTAAATACTTGGGGTTGTCCTTTTCATAGTATAGGGGAAGTTCTGCTATAAAGTGTAGAAACTGGGAAAATATTGAGATATGAGTTCTAACCTCAATTCAGACATTATTTTTGTAAAGGCAGCCATCTCTCTTTTGATCAGTCTTCCAATCTCCTCACCTAGTGATGCTTGCTTTGTTTCAACTTCTAAACTTTTACTTCCTGACCATTCTATTGTAAAATCCTATTAATAGATACTTTGCTAAGCAGCTTGTGCTTATTAAAATCAAGAAGCATATATGATATATGTATATATCGGCAAGCCTATGATATGTGTCTTTGATTCCTGTTATCACATTGTATACTATAAAAATGCTCTCAAGGGTTGATGTTAACATAGATTCTTGTCATCACGGTGAAATTTCCAGAATGACTCTCTCTTTGAAAATGTGACATTTCAAATTGAGACATTCTTACTCTGTCAATAAGCTGCTAAATCAAATTGCTTTGTGACTTTAACTTAATTCTTGCTCCTTGAATCTCTCCTATTCAAGTTATGGGGCAGGGGTGAGTAGTAGGAAAGGAGGGGATGACATATACCACTGGAAGCTCCTGACAGGCTGATACATGGTCCTGATTATTATGTTCTGTCACCGTGCCTAGTGAATAATTGATATTCAGTAAATACATGTTTAATGAATAATAATACACTCATAAAGTAGTGTATGAGAAAGGCTGACGTTCTTCACAATCTCCAAATCCATTTCTAAAATATGTGTTTTCTCAGGAAGAAAATTGGCAAATGAAGAAAAGACTATGGAAAAACTTCATCCATTTCACATCTTTAAAAATAAACTAGAGGAAAGCAATTCCAGAGAAGTAGAGAAAAGACTTCTGAAAATCTTTTCCTTTCTAAAAACAGTGAGAACACTGGCAAAAATGGTCAAAATCAAGTTTTTCAGAACTGCTGAAATTAGTCAAAATCTTAGAGAGTTTCTTAAAAGAGTAAAAACAGTATACTTTGTAGTAATTTAACACTTTCAAACTCACTCTATGTGGCCAATGTTACCCTGATACCAAAACCAGACAGAATAAATAACACACATATAACTACAGACATATATTACTTTGAATATAGATGCAAAACACTATAACAATACACTACTAAACCAAATCCAGCAGAATATTAAAAGGATTATACATTATGACAAAGTGGGATTTATCCCAAGAACTGCAAGTTTGGTTTAACATATGAAAATCAATCAATGTAAAGCACCACATTTATAGAATAAAGGACAAAAAAGACACAATCATCCTAACTGGTACACAAAAAAAACCTTTGACAAAATTTAAGAGCCTTTACCTACAAAAACACTCAGCAAACTAAAAATAGAAAGGAATCTCTTCAGGCTGATAAAGGGAATCTATGAAATACTCACAGCTAATATCATACTTAATAATGAACTGCTGAATGCTTTGACCCTAAGATCAGAAACAGGACAAGGTTGTCTGCTCTTATTACTTTCACTCAGCATAATACTGAAGGTGCTAACCAGGGAAATTAGAAAAGGAAGAGAAATAAAGAACATCCATACTAGAAATAAAGAGCTAAAATGATTTCTATTTGCAGATGACATGATCTTTTATATAGAGAATCCTAAAGAGTCTATGCACAAAATGTAACCTAGAGTTAATAATAAATGAATTTAGCAGATCAGCAGCATCAAAGACGTAGAACAGATATTTCTTTAAAGAACATATACAAATTGCCATTAAGCACATGAGTTTATGTTCAATATCATTAGATTTTTGGGAAATGCATATTAAAAATATGATGAAATACAACTGCAGACCCAGTGAGAAAATAAAAAAGACAAACAATAGCAAGTCCCAATAGGGAAGTGAGTCAACTGAAATGCTTATATATGACTGGTGGGGTTGTAAAAATGCTACAGCCACTTTGAAAAAGGGTTTACCATTTCCTCAGTTAAACACAGAGTTACAATGTTATTCATCAATTTCAAGCATTGTTATATATCCAAGAGAAATGAAAACAAATGTTCATATAAAAATTTGTACACAGATGCTAATAGCATTATTAGTAGTAGTTAAGAAGGAAAAATAAACCAAATATGTATCAACTGATGAGTGAATAAACAAAATATAAAATATCCATAAAAATTACTTGGCAATGTAAAGAAATGAAGTATCGTACATGCAATAACATAAATAAACCTCGAAAATATGCTAACTGAAGGAACTGAGTCACAACAGGCCACATATTATATGATTCATCTATATTAATATGCAGAATAGACAAATCCACAGATATAGAACACAGATTAAGGGTTATTAATGGATTAGGGAGAGGGGACAGGAGTGAGGTGTGACTGCTTAAAGGAATGGAGTTTCTTAAAAAGGATAAGATTTTAAAATTAGATAGTAAGAATGGTAGCATACATCTCTCTATATAATAAAAAGCACTGAATTGTCCACTTTAAAGGTGTGAGGTTTAAAGTATGTAAATAAATCTGAATGAAAATGTTTTAAAATTACAATTGAAAAAGGCAACACAGTTGCTGAAAATAAAATCCACACAGATCAGTATATTCTGGTTTTAAATTCACTCATTCATTTTCCAGTCATTGATTTGATACCTAAACTCTTTCAGATACTCTATGGATTGGATTATAAAATATGGATTTTGCCATATGGCAGCTCAAAATCCCACACAAAGATTAGCATGTAAAAACACAAAGCTAAATAAAATATCCTAAGAAGTAACATATGCTCACAAAGTAATCTGGAGGAACAGGGTGGGGAAGATAATTTTATTTCTACTTTGGGGTATGGAAAGTTGTCAGACATGCTTCACAGAAAAATTAACATTGAGGTCTTTCACAAAGAAAAAGCAAAAGATCTTTCAAGCTAATTAGTTAAATCTGAATAAAACAGCATTGTAAAATTATGTGGCTTCTATGGAGAACAGAAGAATGTGATATCTTCTCTGATCCTCCGTGACCTCTTTTTGTGATCATAGGAAATTGTCATTTGTATTTTCCAGTACTAGAATAGAGTCATCGTGTTTAACCAAACAATAGAGTACCTTAGTTATTTGGAGCAAAGAAGATCATTTAAAATTATAAATTGTTTTTGAGGAGATTTCCTTTTCATAAAGAAAATGTTATAATAAAGCACTCAAAGTTGAAGCTTTGAAACGCTTAATGAAACTACTTTGAAAATATGAAAGAAAAGGGATGAATAAATTTTGTGAAAGCTCAAAGGACCATGATCTAATTGAAATTATACCTATAATATCTATGGCTTGGATTGTACACTATTGTCAGAAATCTCTAGAGATTTATGGACAATATTCAATTACTTATAGGCAAAGGGAATTTTTTTTTCCAAGCTTTTTTTTTTTTATTGCATTTCAGGTTTTGGGGTACATGTGAAGAACATGCAAGATTGTTGCATAGTTACACACATGGCAGTGTGGTTTGCTGCCTTCCGTCCCCTCACCTGTATCTGTCATTTCTCCCCATGCTATCTCTTCCCACCTCCCCACCTCCCCGCCCCTCCCCTATTTCCCCCAAACGGAATCCAGTGTGTAGTGCTCCCCTCCCTGTGTCCATGTGTTCTCATTGTTCAACACTCGCCTATGAGTGAGAATATATGGTGTTTGATTTTCTGCTCTTGTGTCAGTTTGCTGAGAATGATGGTTTCCAGGTTCATCCATGTCCCTACAAAGGACGTGAACTCATCATTTTTGATGGCTGCGTAATATTCCATGCTGTATATGTACCACATTTTCCCTATCCAGTCTATCATCGTTGGGCATTTGGGTTGGTTCCAGGTCTTTGCTATTGTAAACAGTGCTGCAATGAACATTCGTGTGCACGTGTCCTTGTAGTAGAATGATTTATAATCCTTTGGATATATACCCAGTAATGGGATTGCTGGGTCAAATGGGATTTCTATTTCTAGGTCCTTGAGGAGTCGCCACACTGTCTTCCACAATGGTTGAATTAATTTGCATTCCCACCAACAGTGTAAAAGTGTTCCTGTTTCTCCACATCCTCCATCCTCCCCAGCATCTTTTGTTTCCAGATTTTTTTTTTTTTTTTTTTTTTTTTGAGGCGGAGTTTCGCTCTTGTTACCCAGGCTGGAGTGCAATGGCGTGATCTTGGCTCACCACAACCTCCGCCTCCTGGGTTCAGGCAATTCTCCTGCCTCAGCCTCCTGAGTAGCTGGGATTACAGGCACGTGCCACCATGCCCCGCTAATTTTTTGTATTTTTAGTAGAGACGGGGTTTCACCATGTTGACCAGGATGGTCTGGATCTCTCGACCTCGTGATCCACCCGCCTCGGCCTCCCAAAGTGCTGGGATTACAGGCTTGAGCCACCGCGCCTGGCTTGTTTCCAGATTTTTTAATGATCGCCATTCTAACTGGTGTGAGATGGTATCTCAATGTGGTTTTGATTTGCATTTCTCTGATGACCAGTGATGATGAGCATTTTTTCATATATTTGTTGGCCTCCTGTATGTCTTCTTATGTAAAGTATCTGTTCATATCCTTCGCCCATTTTTGAATGGGCTTGTTTGTTTTTTTCTTGTAGATCTGCTTTAGTTCTTTGTAAATTCTGGATATCAGCCCCTGTCAGATGGGTAGGCTGCAAAAATTTTTTCCCATTCTGTTGGTTGCCGATTCACTCTACTGACTGTTTCTTTTCCCGTGCAGAAGCTGTGGAGTTTGATTAGGTCCCATTTGTCTATTTTGGCTTTTGTTGCCATTGCTTTTGGCGTTTTGGTCATGAAGTCCTTGCCTACACCTATGTCCTGAATGGTTTTGCCTAGATTTTCTTCTAGGGTTTTTATGGTGTTAGGTCTGATGTTTAAGTCTTTAATCCATCTGGAGTTAATTTTGGTGTAAGGTGTCAGGAAGGGGTCCTGTTTCTGCTTTCTGCACATGGCTAGCCAGTTTTCCCAACACCATTTATTAAACAGGGAGTCCTTTCCCCATTGCTTGTTTTTGTCAGGTTTGTCGAAGATCAGATGGTTGTGGGTATGTTGTATTTCCTCTGAGGCCTCTGTTCTCTTCCATTGGTCTATATCTCTGTTTTGGTACCAGTACCATGCTGTTTTGATTACTGTAGCCTTGTAGTATAGTTTGAAGTCAGGTAGTGTGATGCCTCCTGCTTTGTTCTTTTTGCTTAGAATTGACTTGGCTATGCGGGCTCTCTTTCAGTTCCATATGAAGTTTAAGGTGTTTTTTTCCAGTTCTGTGAAGAAGGTCATTGGTAGCTTGATGGGAATAGCGTTGAATCTGTAAATTACTTTGGGCAGTATGGCCATTTTCACGATGTTGATTCTTCCTAACCATGAACATGGAATGTTTCTCCATCTGTTTGTATCCTCTCTTATTTCATTGAGCAATGGCTTGTAGTTCTCCTTGAAGAGGTCCTTTACGTTCCTTGTTAGTTGTATTCCTAGGTATTTTATTCTCTTTTTAGCAATTGAGAATGGCAGTTCGTTCTTGGTTTGGCTCTCTTGAAGTCTATTACTGGTGTATAGGAATGCTTGTGATTTTTGCACATTGATTTTGTATCCTGAGACTTTGCTGAAGTTGTTTATCAGTTTCAGGAGATTTTGGGCTGAGATGATGGGGTCTTCTAGATATACAATCATGTCATCTGCAAATAGAGACAATTTGATTTCCTCCTTTCCAATTTGGATACCCTTTATTTCTTTTTCTTGCCTGATTGCTCTGGCTAGAACTTCCAGTACTATATTGAATAGGAGTGGTGAGAGAGGGCATCCTTGTCTAGTGCCTGATTTCAAAGGGAATGCTTCCAGTTTTTGCCCATTCAGTATGATATTGGCTGTTGGTTTGTCGTAAATAGCTTTTATTGTTTTGAGATACGTTCCGTCAATACCTAGTTTATTGAGGGTTTTTAGCATAAAGCGTTGTTGAATTTTGTCAAAAGCCTTCTCTGCGTCAATTGAGATAATCATGTGGTTTTTGTCTTTGGTTCTGTTTATGTGGTGAATTACGTTTATGGACTTGCGTATGTTGAACCAGCCTTGCATCCCCGGGATGAATCATACTTGATCATGTTGGATGAGCTTTTTGATATGCTGTTGCAATCGGTTTGCCAGTATTTTATTGAGGATTTTTGCATCTATGTTCATCATGGATATTGGCCTGAAATTTTCTTTTCTAGTTGAGTCTCTGCCGGGTTTTGGTATCAGGATGATGTTTGTCTCATAAAATGATTTGGGAAGGATTCCCTCTTTTTGGATTGTCTGGAATAGTTTCAGAAGGAATGGTATCAGCTCCTCTTTGTATGTCTGGTAGAATTCAGCTGTGAACCCATCTGGACCTGGGCTTTTTTTGGGTGGTAGGCTCTTTATTGCTGCCTCGACTTCAGACCATGTTATTGGTCTATTCAGGGTTTCGGCTTCTTCCAGGTTTAGGTTTGGGAGGATGCAGGTGTCCAGGAATTTATCCATTTCTTCCAGGTTTACTAGTTTACGTGCATAAAGTTGTTTGTAATAATCTCTGATGATGGTTTGGATTTCTGTGGAATCTTTGGTGATATCCCCTTTATCATTTTTTATTGTGTCAATTTGGTTATTCTCTCTTTTCTTTTTTATTAATCTGGCTAGTGGTCTGTCTATTTTGTTGATCTTTTCAAAAAACTAGCTCCTGGATTTATTGATTTTTTGAAGAGTTTTTTTGTGTCTCTATTTCTTTCAGTTCTGCTCTGATCTTAGTTATTTCCTGTCTTCTGCTAGGTTTTGAATTTTTTTGATCTTGCTCCTCTAGCTCTTTCAACTTTGATGATAGGGTGTCAATTTTAGATCTCTCCTTTTTTCTCATGTATGCGCTCATTGCTATATATTTTCCTCTAGAGACTGCTTTAAATGTGTCCCAGGGATTCTGGTATGTTGTGTCTTCGTTCTCATTGGTTTCGAAGAACATCTTTGTTTCTGCCTTCATTTCATTGTTTATCCAGTCAACATTCAAGAGCAAGTTGTTCAGTTTCCATGAAGCTGTGCTGTTCTGAGTTAGTTTCTGCATTCTGAGTTCTAACTGGATTGCACTGTGGTCTGAGAGACTGTTTGTTATGATTTCTGTTCTTTTGCATTTGCCGAGGAGTGATTTATTGCCAATTACGTGGTCATTTTTAGAGTAGGTGTGATGTGGTGCTGAGAAGAATGTATATTCTGTGGATTTGGGGTGGAGAGTTCTATAAATGTCTATTCGGTTTGCTTGTTCCAGGCCTGTATTCAGGTCCTGGATATCCTTGTTGATTTTCTGTCTGGTTGATCTGTCTAATATTGACAATGGGGTGTTAAAATCTCCCACTATTATTGTGTGGGAGTCTAAGTCTCTTTGTAAGTCATTAAGAACTTGCCTTATGTATCTGGGTGCTCCTGTATTGGTTGCGTATATATTTAGGATCGTTAGCTCTTCTTGTTGCAGTGATCCTTTTACCATTATGTAATGTCCTTCTTTGTCTCTTTTGATCTTTGTTGCTTTAAAGTCTATTTTATCAGTGATGAGAATTGCAACTCCTGCTTTTTTTTTGCTCTCCATTTGCTTGGTAGATCTTCCTCCATCCCTTTATTTTGAGCCTTTGTGTATCCTTGCATGTAAGATGGGTTTCCTGGATACAGCACACTGATGGGTTTTGGCTTTTTATCCAATTTGCCAGTCTGTGTCTTTTGATTGGAGCATTTAGTCCATTGACATTTAGGGATAGTATTGTTATGTGTGAATTTGATACTGTCATTTTGATGCTACCTGGCTGTTTTGTTGGTTAGTTGATGCAGCTTCTTGATTGTGTTGATGCTCTTTTACCATTTGGTATGTTTTTGGAGTGGCTGGTATTGGTTGTTCCTTTATATGTGTAGAGCCTCTTTCAGGAGTTCTTGTAGAGCTGGTTTGGTGGTGATGAAATCTCTGAGTGCTTGCTTGTTCACAAAGGATTTTGTTTTTCCTTCTCTTATGAAGCTTAGTTTGGCTGGATAGGAGATTCTGGGTTGAAAGTTCTTTTTTTTTAAGGATGCTGAATATTGGCCCCCAATCTCTTCTGGCTTGTAGGGTTTCTGCTGAGAGATCTGCTGTGAGTCTAATGGGCTTCCCTTTGTGGGTAACCCGACCTTTCTCTCTGGCTGCCCTTAGCATTTTCTCTTTCATTTCAACCCTGGTGAATCTGACGGTTATGTGCCTTGGAGTTGCTCTTCTTGAGGAATATCTTTGTGGTGTTCTCTGTATTTCCTGGATTTGAATATTGGTCTGCCTTGCTAGGTTGGGGAAGTTTTCCTGGATAATATCCTGAAGAGTATTTTCCAGCTTGGATTCATTCTCTTCATCACATTCAGGTACACCTATCAGACGTAGATTAGGTCTTTTCACATAGTCCCACATTTCTTGGAGATTTTGTTCATTCCTTTTTGCACTTTTTTCTATGTTCTTGCCTTCTCTTTTTATTTCATTGAGTTGATCTTCGACCTCTGATATCCTGTCTTCTGCTTGGTCAGTTCGGCTGTTGAAGCTTGTGCATGCTTCATGAAATTCTCGTGTTGCATTTTTCAGCTCCATCAATTCACTTATATTTCTCTCTATGCTGTCCATTCTCGTCAGCATTTTGTCCAATCTTTTTTCAAGGTTCCTATTCTCTTTGCGTTGGGTTAGAACGTGTTCTTTTAGCTCACTGTAGTTTCTTACTACCCACCTTCTGAAGTCTGATTCTGTCATTTCATCACCCTCCTTCTCCATCCAGTCTGGTTCCCTTGCTGGTGAGGAGTTGTGATCCCTTTTAGGAGGAGAGGTGTTCTGGTTTCGGGAGTTTTCATCCTTTTTGTGCTGGTTTCTTCCCATTTTAGTGGGTTTATCCACCTGTTGTCTTTGTAATTACTGTCTTTCAGATTGGGTCTTTGAGTGAGCTTCTAGTTCGTGGATGCTGAAGTTACTTCTTCTTTTTTTTTTTTTTTTCCTTCTAACAGTCTGGCCCCTCTGCTGTAGGACTGCTGAGGGCCTCTCCAGGCCCTGCTTGCCTGGGGGTCACCTGCAGCAGCTGCAGAACAGTAAGGGTTTCTGCCAGTTTCCTCTTCTGCTATCTTTGTCCCAGAAGGATGCTCACCTACTGTCAGTCCGTTCTCTCCTTTATGAGGTGAGTCTTTGGTTCTATGGGGGTCAGGGAGCTACTTGAGGAGACAGTCTATCTTTTATTGGGGCTTAAGTGCTGCGTTATGAACTTCGTTGTTTGTTCAGAGCTGCTGGGCAGGTATGTTTAGGTCTGCTGCAGCTTAACTCATAAAGCACTTTTTGTTCCCAGGTGCTCTGTCCCAGGGAGTTGGAGCTTTATGAGTTTCCGTTGCACTACTGCCTTTTTTGATTTTTCTTTCAGGTCTGACCCGCCCAGCTAGCAGCACACCTAGCCACTGCCTGCCCGCAGGGGCTTTGCTGAGCTGCTGTGGGCTCCGCCCAGCTGCCCTGAGCTCTTCCCTGCTGTCCTGTTTATATGGGCGTAGTTAGAACTGACTTGGCAATGGTGGCCCCACCTCTGTTATGGCGGACTCTCTCTGTTGTGGCAGGTTGCCTAGGCAACGGCGGCTTGCCTCGGCAATGGCAGCCTGCCTCCATAGCGGTGGAGAGTCTTAGTAATGGCGGGAGCCCCTCCCCCACCGAGCAGGACCGTCCTGGTTCAGCTGTGCTTGGTTTGAAGGGCTCAACCCAGAGGGTTTCCATTTACTGTTTTTGTTTTCGTTGTTGTTGGGGGTCGAGGGGTGGGACCAACCGAGCCTGATCACCTGGCTCCCTGACTCAGAGTCTTTTCTTTTAAGTTCAATGACCCCGCGTTCCAGTCACTTGTTGAAAAGGCGCCGGGATCTCCCGTGCTGCGACTCACTGAGTCAGCTCGAACTGCGGTGCCGGCTCCTGGCGGATTTTTTGCCTAGGAATCTCCTGGCCTGGCTCGCTATTTCAGATGAATGGGCAACTCTGCCGTCTCAGGGCTCTGATCGCCAGATAAGAGGGCTCCCAGACCAGTGGCTTTTGTAGGGAGAACCGCAGCAACAGGGCGTGGTCACAGCAGCCGCGCGGGCGGAATCAGCCCCGCAGGGGCCAAAACAGCCACACTGGCTGGGACTGCGATGCTGGCAACCCCTCTGCCTGGGTATCTTTTGGTCTGTGGGCAATAAGAGTTCATCTGGAAATGCGGCATCCACTCACCCTCTGCACTTTCACTGGGAGCTGAAGTCCTGCGCTGTTCTTAGGCGGCCATCTTCCCAGCATTCCCAGGCAAAGGGAATTTTTGCATTTCATTGAGTAAATCCCGTTTTTAATTAAACTAAATGTGTAATGACATTAAAGCATATCCTACCCTGTCTTCATATTAAGACATTTCTTTAGGATGTGGTATATCATAGATGGAAAAAGAGTCAATAACATTTCCATTTGTTCACAGTTGCAGATATCTTGTTCTGTACCAAGTTCCATATTCATTTTTCTGATTACTCTTGTTAGTTAATAAACTAGAAAACTGTATTCATGTTGCCATTTCTGCTTTTAACCTAAAAACATGTAAGTTTACATGATGAATTTTGTGCTAAGGAATTATACTAATGAAAAATATCTGTAAGTTAAGTACCCCTTTTTCTTTCTCCAATATGATTTTTAAAATTAAGGTATGACGTTACATACAGTGACATGCAGATATTTTGAGTATGATAATTACATGATTTTGACAATTGGCAATGAACAATACTAAATGTTCTAAAGTTTTCTTTGCTATGTATTTTTCTGAATCTTAACAGAGTATTGTTGGTCTCATTAAAAGACCTGAGTGGTCAGGCACAGTGGTTCACGCCTGTAATCCCAGCACTTTGGGAGACTGAGATGTGCGGCCGAGATCAGGAGTTTCAGACCAGCCTGACCAACATAATGAAACCCTGTCTCTACTAAAAATACAAAAATTAGGTGGGTGTGGTAGTGCATGCATGTAATCCCAGCTACTCAGGAGGCTGAGGCAGGAGAATCACTTGAACCCCGGAACAGAGGTTGTAGTGAGCCAAGATGCCTTCACTGCCCTTTAGCCTGGGTGGCAGAGCAAGACTGTCTCAAAAAGAAAAAAAAAAAAAAAAGACCTGGGTAGTGTTCCTTACTATTCCATGTTCTAAACAAGTTTACATAAAATCTTTCTTCCTTCCTTATGCTCCTTCTTTAATGTTTAGTATTAATAGTATTCATCAGTAATGCCATCTTTGCCTGGAGTTTTCCATGTGGAGGTTGTTACTAATAATTTAATTATATTAAAAATACAGAATTATTCTGTTATCTATTTACTCTTGAATGAGCTTTGCTAATTTGAGTCTTTAAAATAATCTCTTTTATCTAAGTTAACATATTTACTGGAATAAACATTTTCAGATGGGTAAACTGCAAAAATTTCTTCCCATTCTGTTGGTTGCTGATTCACTCTAATGACTGGTTTGTTTGTTTTTTATTTTATTTATTTATTTATTTATTTATTTTGCCATGCAGAAGCTGTGGAGTTTGATTAGGTCCCATTTGTCTAGTTTGGCTTTTGTTGCCAATGCTTTTGGTGTTTTGGTCATGAAATCCTTGCCTACGCCTATGTCCTGAATGGTTTTCCAGAATTTACAAAGAACTAAAACAGATTTACAATTAAAAAAACCAAACAAGCCCATTCAAAAGTGGGAAAAGGATATGAACAGATACTTTACAAAAGAAGACATACATGAGGCCAACAAACATATGAAAAAATGCTCATCATCACTGGTCATCAGAGAAATGCAAATCAAAACCACATTGAGATAACATCTGATGCCAGTTAGAATGGCGATCATTAAAAAATCTGGAGACAACAGATGCTGGAGAGGATGTGGAGAAATAGGAACACTTGTACACTGTTGGTGGGAGTGTAAATTAGTTCAACCATTGTGGAAGACAGTGTGGCGATTCCTCAAGGACCTAGAAATAGAGATCCCATTTGACTCAGCAATCCCATTACTGGGTATATATCCAAAGGATTATAAATCGTTCTACTGTAAGGGCACATGCACATGAATGTTCATTGCAGCACTGTTTACAATAGCGAAGACCTGGAACCAACCCAAATGCCCATTGATGATAGACTGGACAGGGAAAATGTGGCACATATACACCATGAAATATTATGCAGCCATAACGATGAGTTCATGTCCTTTGTAGGGACATGGATGAACCTGGAAACCATCATTCTCAGCAAACTGACGCAAGAGCAGAAGATCAAACACTTCATGTTCTCACTCGTAGGTGGGTGTTGAACAATGAGAACATATGGACAGAGGGAGGGGAGCACTACACACTGGGGTCTGTTGGGGGGAAATAAGGGAGGGACGGGGGAGTGGGGAGTTGGGGAGAGATAGCATGGGGAGAAATGCCAGATATAGGTGATGGGGAGGAAGGCAGCAAATCATACTGCCACGTGTGTACCTATGCAACTATCTTGCATGTTCTTCACATGTACCCCAAAACCTAAAATGCAATTAAAAAATAAATAAATAAAACAAAATAATTAAAAAAAACATTTTCCTGATGAGTTCTTACTAGCTTTTTAATGTTTCTATGATGTATGGTGATACCCTGTCTTTCATTCTAGAAATTAATAATTTACGTTTTTATTCTTGTTTACATACCAGTTAATATTTGTTATCTTGTTAGTTGTTTTATCTTCATGTATTACTTATAAAATATTATCTTTTCTTCTGGTTTTGATTGAATTGAATATTATTTATGATTGCATATTATCTTTACTCACGTATCATTTCTAAATTTTCTTTTCATTCATTTAGTAGATGAATACAATTTATTAAGGATTTTAACTTTAACTTATGACAGCTAACATTCAAATACTCTTCTGTCTTTTTGTGTGTAGTCTAGGAACTGTATATTACATTTCTTTTTTATCATTCCCATTATTTTTATTATTGCTATCACTTGTTTTACTTTTACACATGTTATAAACCACACAGTACTTTATTATTATTTTTACATTAAATAATCATTTTTTAAAAATCTTATACATTTACTCACATTTTTCTTGTTTCCAGTGTATGTACTTTGATATTTTTGTTTTTTGTTTCAATTTTTGTTTGGTATAGTTCCAAGTTTCCACCTAGTATCATTTTCTTTCTGCCTTAAGAACTTCAGTTATAGCTCCCATCATACCCACATGTTATTGGAGGGGCCTGATGGAGATAATTGACTCAGTTTCCCCCATGCTATTCTCATGGTAGTGAATACGTCTCACCAGATCTGATGATTTTATAATGTGTTTCCACTTTTGCTTGGCTCTCATTCTGTCTTTGTCTGCCACGCCATAAGACGTAACTTAGTTCCTCATTCACTTTCTGCCATGATTGTGAGACCTCTCAAGCCATGTGGAACTGTGAGTCCATCCAACCTCTTTCCTTTATAAGTTATGCAATCTCAGGTATGTCTTTATTATTAGTGTGAGAACAGATGAATACAAGTTTTATGTGTGTTTTTATTCATATTGTTTTTTGTTTTTCTTAGTTATATGCAAAACTTTTCTGATTCTTTATATGCCAAGCACTTTTTATGTATTTAAAAACATTTTCAATGCTATAGTATTCAAAGTCTGGATTTTTTAGTCTTTCTTTAAAGAGTATTAAGTTTCATTCTAAAAAGCAATTAATTTAGTTTTGGATTAATATGCTACTTATCAGGATTGATTTTAAGCTTTTTAAGTATAGGTTAGGTCTTTTTTTTTATTGCATTTTAGGTTTTGGGGTACATGTGATGAACATGCAAGATTGTTGCATAGGTACACACATGGCAGTGTGCTTTGCTGCCTTCCGTCCCCTCACCTGTATCTGTCATTTCTCCCCATGCTATCTCTTCCCACCTCCCCACCCCCTCTACCCTCCCCCATTTCCCCCCAACGGACCCCAGTGTGTAGTGCTCCCCTCCCTGTGTCCATGTGTTCTCATTGTTCAACACCCGCCTATGAGTGAGAATATATGGTGTTTGATTTTCTGCTCTTGTGTCAGTTTGCTGAGAATGATGGTTTCCAGGTTCATCCATGTCCCTACAAAGGACGTGAACTCATCGTTTTTGATGGCTGCATAATATTCCATGGTGTATATGTACCACATTTTCCCTATCCAGTCTATCATCGTTGGGCATTTGGGTTGGTTCCAGGTCTTTGCTATTGTAAACAGTGCTGCAATGAACATTCGTGTGCACGTGTCCTTGTAGTAGAATGATTTATAATCCTTTGGATATATACCCAGTCATGGGATTGCTGGGTCAAATGGGATTTCTATTTTTAGGTCCTTGAGGAATCGCAACACTGTCTTCCACAATGGTTGAATTAATTTACATTCCCACCAACAGTGGAAAAGTGTTCCTATTTCTCGACATCCTCTCCAGCATCTGTTGTTTCCCGATTTTTTAATGATCAGCATTCTAACTGGTGTGAGATGGTATCTCAATGTGGTTTTGATTTGCATTTCTCTGATGACCAGTGATGATGAGCATTTTTTCATATGTTTGTTGGCCTCCTGTATGTCTTCTTTTGTAAAGTATCTGTTCATATCCTTTGCCCATTTTTGAATGGACTTGTTTGTTTTTTTCTTGTAGATCTGCTTTAGTTCTTTGTAAATTCTGGATATCAGCCCCTTGTCAGATGGGTAGGCTGCAAAAATTTTTTCCCATTCTGTTGGTTGCTGATTCACTCTAATGACTGTTTCTTTTGCCGTGCAGAAGCTGTGGAGTTTGATTAGGTCCCATTTGTCTATTTTGGCTTTTGTTGCCATTGCTTTTGGCGTTTTGGTCATGAAGTCCTTGCCTACACCTATGTCCTGAATGGTTTTGCCTAGATTTTCTTCTAAGGTTTTTATGGTATTAGGTCTGATGTTTAAGTCTTTAATCCATCTGGAGTTAATTTTGGTGTAAGGTGTCAGGAAGGGGTCCTGTTTCTGCTTTCTGCACATGGCTAGCCAGTTTTCCCAACACCATTTATTAAACAGGGAGTCCTTTCCCCATTGCTTGTTTTTGTCAGGTTTGTTGAAGATCAGATGGTTGTGGGTATGTTGTATTTCCTCTGAGGCCTCTGTTCTCTTCCATTGGTCTATATCTCTGTTTTGGTACCAGTACCATGCTGTTTTGATTACTGTAGCCTTGTAGTATAGTTTGAAGTCCGGTAGTGTGATGCCTCCTGCTTTGTTCTTTTTGCTTAGAATTGACTTGGCTATGCGGGCTCTCTTTCAGTTCCATATGAAATTTAAGGTGTTTTTTTCCAGTTCTGTGAAGAAAGTCATTGGTAGCTTGATGGGAATAGCATTGAATCTGTAAATTACTTTGGGCAGTATGGCCATTTTCACGATGTTGATTCTTCCTAACCATGAACATGGAATGTTTCTCCATCTGTTTGTATCCTCTCTTATTTCGTTGAGCAATGGCTTGTAGTTCTCAGAATGCAGAAACTAACTCAGAACCGCACAGCTTCATGGAAACTGAACAACTTGCTCTTGAATGTTGACTGGATAAACAATGAAATGAAGGCAGAAATAAAGATGTTCTTCGAAACCAATTAGAACGAAGACACAACATACCAGAATCTCTGGGACACATTTAAAGCAGTCTCTAGAGGAAAATATATAGCAATGAGTGCCCACATGAGAAGAAAGGAGAGATCTAAAATTGACACCCTATCATCAAAATTGAAAGAGCTAGAGGGGCAAGATGAAAAAAACTCAAAACCTAGCAGAAGACAGGAAATAACTAAGATCAGAGCAGAACTGAAGGAAATAGAGACACAAAAAACTCTTCAAAAAATCAATAAATCCAGGAGCTGGTTTTTTGAAAAGATCAACAAAATAGACAGACCACTAGCCAGATTAATAAAAAAGAAAAGAGAGAATAACCAAATTGATGCAATAAAAAATGATAAACGGTATATCACCACAGATTCCACAGAAATCCAAACCATCATCAGAGATTATTACAAACAACTCTATGCACATAAACTAGTAAACCTCGAAGAAATGGATAAATTCCTGGACACCTGCATCCTCCCAAGCCTAAACCTGGAAGAAGCCAAAACCCTGAATAGACCAATAACATGGTCTGAAGTCGAGGCAGCAATAAAGAGCCTACCACCCAAAAAAAGCCCAGGTCCAGATGGGTTCACAGCTGAATTCTACCAGACATACAAGGAGGAGCTGATACCATTCCTTCTGAAACTATTCCAGACAATCCAAAAAGAGGGAATCCTTCCGAAATCATTTTACGAGACAAACATCATCCTGATACCAAAACCCGGCAGAGACTCAACAAGAAAAGAAAATTTCAGGCCAATATCCATGATGAACATAGATGCAAAAATCTTCAATAAAATACTGGCAAACCGACTGCAACAGCATATCAAAAAGCTCATCCACCATGATCAAGTAGGCTTCATCCCGGGGATGCAAGGCTGGTTCAACATACGCAAGTCCATAAACGTAATTCACCACATAAACAGAACCAAAGGTTATGTCTTAATGAATTTCTCAAGTAGTTCTCCTTTTATGGTATGAACTTTTGGAATCTCAGTTGAAAACCTGAGATATCCAGCATATTCTCTCTGCTCTGTCAGATTACATTTCTTATGTTTCCTCATACTTTGTGGCCTCTGAGTTCTCCATTCAGTGCTTACCTTCCCAGTAATTTTTTTTCTATAATCCATTAAATTTTATCTTATATACGTGTAGTTTAGTGTTTGTACAAAGACTTTACTAGATACATCTGCAAATACATAGAACTCCTTCTTTGTGCAGCAGCCTCCTTTCCAAGACCCTACACAGTAAATTCCAGCCACTTCTGGAGGTCTGGGGTCAGATTATTGCTTCCTCAGCTCTTTAATATTACCATGCTTTGCTTAGGCTCCATTTCATTATAGTGCTGTCTGAAAAATGCTTCAAGAAAGACAACTAGGGTAACCATGGGGAATACCTCATGTGTTTCTCTTCCCTCAGGAATGATGTTTCTGCACTGTTTGTTTTCCAGTGTCTGAAAAGTATTGCTATGTATATTTTGTCTTGTTTTATAGTTGTTTGTAAAAGAAAGATAGTGTGGTACATGTTACCATATCATACCCTAACAAAAAACATTTGATTTTCTTATGGTACTTAAGTGTGTCTAATGAGCCCAGTAATTAGTTTGAGCAAAAATCATTTATCCTAACTAGATCAATTTATTTTAAGAATTACTAACAACAGCTAGTATGTTGATAGATGTTTGTAAAAGCACGTATACATTCATGGAAGGAACATTTTGACAATCAGAAGTTAAAACTAAATAACATGAAACTAGGAAAGTGGTATCTTCTTCCCTTTCACACAGCTCTTTGTTTGTTCTTTAATCACCCTTGTGTACCCATCAATAAGCTACCTCAAGTTTTTCCTTCAAAAAAAAATGAAATTATTAACCAATGGTCTTAGAGAGAAAAAAACACACTGTAAATAAGAATATGATCATGTCCAATCAGGACTGGAATGCCAATATTTTCACTTTGTATTTTAGAATGCAAAAATGACAGCAAATATTAACCTAAAATATTATTTATAACCTTAGGATATATGTCAGAACAATATAATATTTAGTTGGAATTACTAGATTTCACTATCAGATATAACTAGCTTGGTTCCTTCATGAGCAGTTTCTATCTTTGAGGCCAGTTTTTTTTTTTTTTTTTTTTGCTATTTATAAAAAATAATAAATATGAACAAGGCATTTAGGATTCTTTCATTAAATTAGGCTTTAATTTATGACTATATTTGTATACCCATCCATGTGTTCTACAAAAAAGGGCTTTTATTGCAATTAGAATAGTATGTGTTAACATTAATACACACACTAAATCAGAAAGTGATTAATTTCATGATACAGACAAAGATTTATGGTGTTCTTTATAGCTGTGCAACCAAAGAGGTTTACATTTGAAGAGGTGAACATATTGTATCTTGAGAGAAGACAGAATAGCAAATATTTGTTTGAAGCTTATATGAAGTAATGACATATGATCATTTTATTATTTTAACTAAGTTGTACACCTGAATTATAAAATAGACTGGCTTCACTTTGTGGGTAGAAGGTGGCAAGAATAAGTGAAGTGATACTTATTTTATATTCTTTGACAACCCATTAGTAGACTCCATGGGGGAATAGGTACTGGTTATTAGTATTGGTCTGAAAATCACAGCAGTTGGACATTAAAGGAACCTCAAAAAATTATTTGGTCTAGTCCTAACCATTGAACTAGCTGGACATGAAACATTCAAATTTCTGTTGCTTTAATTTAACCCAGGGCTTGTTTGGAGTACTTACATATATGGAATAAAGATAGTTGTTGTTACTTTAATTATGGTTTTCATCAAAAGGAGGGTATATAATTTTTATCTGTCTCCTAAATTAAGTCATTTGAAGTTATAATGATTTTAGCACATGTATCAGCATATAAGCAAAGCTTGAGAAGTGGCAAAATTTCCTTTATTGTCCCAGAGCAGTTTCGGCCTCATTAATTCCTCTTTTATCTGTGTACTGATTTCTCTTTCCTTTTCTTGGCAGCCCTTCCTTCTGTTATCAGAGCTGTATTATTATAATTCTCTGTTTCTCTGCTAGAGCCCTCTTTTCACTTTTAAGGAAGCTAGAATAATGTCCCCCATCCCATTCTTATCCACCACACTCACGTTATTAAACTCAAAGCCAGCTAAACACATGTACACATCATGGCACTCTCTAAACTCTAACTTGAAAATAGTGTAACTACAAGCTCACATATAATAAAATCAAACAAAATGTTCTTTTCAATTCAAGAGACTTTTCTGTGTGTTTATGTTCACAAGTAAACCTCTGAACAAGAAAGAAATAATTTTAGGATCATTCTTTACAGAGCAAATTTTCTACCTTTGTGAAAAATGAAAATTACAACCTTAGTAAAAACATATGGATCAGCAAATGCTCTGGTCTAAATATTACTTTGGCATTTATAGTACAAAATGCCTCCCTCTTCTGGCATTCAGCTTTTTCCTATAATAGCACACAGAGAAGCAGTGCCAGCTTAAAGTGCCAAAGAAGGTATTCCTCCTAGGGTCTGCTAGGAATTGGACAATGTCTGCACACTGGGCATCAGAGTTGTATTAGTATGAGTATCTTGATACACATAACTGGGAAATCAAAAAACCAAGGCTTTTGATTTTACAAATTTACCTTTCCAGGGTCCTTTTTGACTAGTGGACAATATTTAAGGTATAGGATAAGTGCTATAACCAGACCAATCTCTAAGTTAGCAGAGTTTCGAATTTAATAATTCAAAAGACAGAAGGAAGTTCAGGGACCAAAGGTTGAAATGAAACAAATATGTCTAATTAAAGCAAGTTACATTATTTAGAAATATACACGAGGCCGTCACAAATATTTTACAGGTTAAAATAAAATTCAAGACCATGCTAATTTTTTCCATCTCAGATACAATTACTAAAGTCCTCTAAATATTACAAAATAATTGTGGATCCACAGGAGCATGCTATTTGTGACAAATTCAACAGCATCTGTGGAGAAATCTCTGTCTCTGTCCCTCTGCTTCAATGCCTGCTCCATTCATAATTGGCACTCAATCTCTCTGCTCTCAGCAGCATCATGCAGCCATTACCAAAGATGCAGGGTTTTAACACCCTCCACTTCAAAGATTTCTTCAGGGAGAAAAGGGGGATCGCTAAAGAGAGTGGAAGTTAAGTAGGGAATGAAATAAGCAGCACCTTCTGTTCTGCTCAGCCCCCTTCATTCAGACTTGGAACAATGTCAAGACCTATTGGCTGACAGAGGCCATGATTTCAAATGAGATGCAAATCAGAGGTACCGACCTTGCACACCTGAAATGGATTCATAGCACTTTTTGACAGAGAAATGATTCTGGGATCTTGGCCAGAGTCCAGTATGGCGATTGCATTTGTTTACCCATCCTCTCTCAGCAGTTTCTATTATCAATGGGAATTCTAATACATTGTGAAGTGACACATAGAAAAATACGGCCATCGGTTCCAAAAAGAGTATGTATCTAAAATAAGGAGAAAATTAATAAGAATTAAACACTATTTTATTTTCCACTTGTTAATCTTTTGATATTTATGACGTATTTGTGTTAAGTTCTTGTAAGATACCTTTGTTATAACTAAGCAAGAGGTTACCATTAACTATACTTTACTAAGAAAAACACCAAATAATAGAAAGCAAAGATATTTATCCAAAGTTAAGCAGGTAATCAGTAAAAATTAGACAAACCAAGTATGTTCCAGCAGACTGAAAAAGTGTGTGAGAGTGTCTCTGCTTTTGGTTATATGAAGGAAAATAAATTATTTATCTAAATGTACTTTTTAATATTGATTACACAAGAAATGAAAAAATTCATTCTCTGCATAAAGAAAGAATGCCACTACCTCCATCCTGTTATATTTCGTGGAGGAAAACTAATGCTATCAATGTGATTTGTTTTTGTTTTGTTTTTTGTTTTTTGTTTTTTTCAGAAAACATACATGTCTGCATAATCACATAGGCACATCTATTAAAAATAGTTTTTGTGTAATATTTTTGGCACTAATGATACCATACTTTATCTGAGCTCTGCATTTTTCTCACTTAACAACATAATCTTAAAACCCTGCAACATCTTTCCACCTGTCACTTTGTATACAGATTCTCAGGCTAGTTACTGAGACACAAAATTGCTGAGTTTAATGTACTCAAGTTAATTCTGAAATATCTCCAAAATTGTTTTTGACGTCTCAAAAAAAAATTGTTTCTGACTACATATTCATTCTGATTCTTGTAGATTCCTATGCCTACTGCATTTCTCCCTTCATAGCAGTTGATGTGGAGTACCCAGCCCCACTAAGGCTACAGAGACACCTGTCAAATCCTGGTTCAAATAACAGCTTCTAGTGAAACTGGATTATAGTTGTGAGATTCCTATCTCACAACTATAATCAAACTTTCTCTCAGGGGAAACCATACAGTACTTTATCTGTACTCGTGCCATGACACTAACTCTGTAATTCATTGCATTATAACCATTTATATGCAGGTCTTACCTCCCTCTCATCCCCCATTAGATTGTAAACTCTCTAAGGGCAGAATTCATGCCATTGTTTTTATATTTGAATCCCCACATCTTGTAATTTTGTGCCTTGCATAGGATTTTTCAAAAATCTCAGTGAAATAAATGAATGGATAAATACATTGATGCATAATGTAACATTTCGTGTCAGGCCAGTGCCTCCGAAATTCCAGGAAATGTCAGTAGCATTGTCTTTTGTCAATTTCATGGAAGCTTGGTCTAATCTCTAGTTGTCATGTTTCCATTTAATTACATATTGGCCTTGTTTATACGTCACTTTTTAATTACTTATAATGGAAATTATCCTATGTATTTTTGTGGTGGTCTTTGCTATACATAGAAATGAATCCTTGTAAATCATTTCTGAATTGTTTTTTCCACCAGCACCATTCTCAGCTGCAGTGAGAGATAGACTTGTTCCAGATATTCTGAGCATGTGCTTTCACTCTGCATGACTGATATGACATCACAACACTCTGCATCTCTCCCCCTAACCCAGTCAGCAAACGGGATTTTTCAACCACTCAGTAACAGCTGGATATCGAGATGAGACATGTTTTAGTGGATGCAGGAAACCCCTTCTTATTTTCTGTCTTCCTCCTTTCTTTTCTCCCTCCCTCTCACTTTATCTCCATGACCCCTTTATATAAATACTGGAATAAATTGAAACATGTTTGAGTTTGGAATGCATACAAATTTTAATATACTCACATTAAATCCAAAATATTATGGGCAACTCATATGATTTTAAAGGGGAAAATAGTCTAGCATTTAAAAATTCGTATAATGTACCAAATGAGTATCTGGAGTTGATTAAAATTAGTTTTATGAACAGAAGTTCGGCCTTCAGCATCTCCCATCTGCAGGCTCCATTGAAACTTCCTTTGGAAGATTTTTAAAATAAACTTACAAAACCGTTTTCTCTAAGTTCTTCTGTCTCCAGTAATAATGAAATCTTTTATTATGAAACAGCCAGTATTTGTGTAAAGAACTGCATTGATTCTAACCTTTATCCTTAAATAACTTTCTACAATTCAATTCCAATAATATATTCTATATCTTAAGTTTATGGTACTATACCTGGCTTAGAACGTGAATACATAATGGTGACTTAACTCATGTAGTCTGATTTAGTGCTTCTAGATTGCATTCCACTCAAGATTCTGTAGTCTGATATTGTCCTTCTGTATCTAGAAGATATAGAATAATAAGTTCTATATCTTAAGTTTATGGTACTATACCTGGTTTAGAATGTGAATACATAATGGTAACTTACTTATGTGGTCTCATTTAGTCCTTCTAGATTACATTCCATTCTGTTTTATGAATTTATTATGGTCCTTGAGACTTATTAAAATTAAATGTTTCTACTATAATACTGAATATCTTAATTCTAATATTGTGTTTTAAATTTTCCTTTCTCCTTCCTTCCTTTCCTCTCTCCCTGCCTCTCTCTCTCTTTCTTTTTCTCTGTGTTCCTCTACAGGTAAGCACTGGAATCAATATAAACAAGTTTGAATTAAAAATACATACAAATTTTAACATACTTATATTTAAGGTGTTATGAGCAACTTATATGATTTATATTATCTTTATTTATATCAACTTATATAATCCTTATTCTACAAATAAGGATCAGCCTTAGATATAACCCTGAAACATCTGTCAATTCATGGTTGGAATAAATACAGTCATTTGTGTAGATCTTCATATATTTTCATCAGGAATTTTAGAATTTTAATTAAGAGTAAGATTTAAACTCAATAACTAAAGTGGTGGTATTATTTCTGGTTTTCATGATACTATTTTTAAAATATAAAATATATTTAAATTTATCTAGACCCTTATTTCTTTCCCATTTATGTACCAAGTAAGCTCTTCAATTTATTTTTTCTGTCCCAAGAAAATTTCACAAATCTTTCACTAATGATAAATTTGAAAAATCAAACCTTGTTATGAAAACATTTGTTGTATGTATAACATGATAACTGGATCTTCAATTAGATTAACTAGCTCAAAATTCAAATTGTGTCCATTTTCTAAATTGTTTCTTTTAAATATTCTACAACAGTTCTTCCTTGGAATAAGTTTAAAGACTAGGCATACATAATTTACATAACATGATAAGCCATATATAATACATTTATCTTTACTGTCTCAAAAAGAGCAAAAAGAAGTTGGTCATTTCTTCTGGAGGCTGACTTTGTTCTTTGAAAGATTTCTGGACATTCCTTGTGAAGTGCCTTAAAGGAGATAATCAGGGTCTTCAAATCAGGCTTTGAAATATATTTTAGGAAACTCATCTTTCACATGCTTGAATTGAAAATTTGATTGAACACTAAACTCAGCATAGGTCTTCATTTATCTTAGTAAAAAACTTCCTTTAAAACAATTTCTGTCTTTACAGTTGCCAGGAATATTTTTCAAAAATATTTATTGACTGCTTTATAAGGTTAATTGAAATGAAAGACTGGTATTTTTTTTTTCTTGAAAAATAGTGGGCATTTGACCTCCACCTGTAAAATAAATAACAGATATCTTATGACTTCTTGATTTATCAGAGAGATGAAATTTTCTTCCTCTCCATTTTAAAAGATGTGTGTTTTTTTCTTTTCTGGAAGACTGAGTTTTTTTTTTTTATTGCATTTTAGGTTTTGGGGTACATGTGATGAACATGCAAGATTGTTGCATAGGTACACACATGGCAGTGTGGTTTGCTGCCTGGAAGACTGAGTTTTGGTCTCCATTATATGCTTTGTGCTACTTTGCAAGACAATTCTGCTCTTTGCGCTAATTGAGTACTGGACCTAGTGGTATTCTTTAGAGAGAAAGAGGATTCTTCTAATGGGGCCCAATGTCTAAAATTAGCTTAAGACTGTTAGAGAAAGGAACTAAAGCATATTTTTCACTACAATAATGGTTACACAGACTTTGAAAATTAAGTAGAGTCTTCCCAAAACACTAAGCTACTTGGACTGACATTACAGAAGCAGAGAGATTATTAAATTTAAAAAAAAAGACAAAATGGGCATCAATATAAGTGGTATTAAGGTAAATATTTGCACATTGTGATGAGTAAAAGAATGTCCTTGCCTTGAAATAGATAACAGAATGAGGAGAAATTGCTAGAGTAGAGCATTCTTTCTCTTTTTTTTTTAAACGTATATTTCAGGTTTAGGGCTGTATGTACAGGTTTGTTATATAGGTAAATTCATGTTATGGGGGTTTGATGTACAGATTATTTCGTCACCTGGGTACTAAGCCTAGTACCCAGTAGTTATAGTTTCTAATCCTCTTCCTCTTCCCACCTTCCACCTTCAAGTACATCCCAGAGTCTGTTTTTCCCCTCTCTGTGTCCATGAATTCTACTCATTTAACTCTTGCACATAAGTGAGAACAGATAATTCTTTCCATATCATGAACCAAAGCATCATATATTTTCTTTTCTCCTTTTAGTTTTTTTATCCTTCATCGCTTTTCTTCATTTATGGAGTGACTACTGTGATATAGCTACTACACAAGATATTCTCCACATTCTTCCCTTCACATCCTTTATTTTGTTTCCCCCTTGTAATTATTTTTCTTTCCCCTTATCCATTGCTCCCTGGTCCTGTGTCATCAGGCAAAGTCTATGTTGGCACCTCATGACAAATGCCTTATAGCAAGTTCTTTGGTCAAAGGTAGTGACAAAACAAAATCTAAAGCACTAAATCAAAACAAAATTCTTGTTACAGAAAAGACAAGAACATTAAAATTTTACTGAGTTATAACTCAATATGAGCAACTAACTGAATACATTGAGCTACTTTTGTTAGCTTTTCCTTTCTTTCTGGTTATGTAATACCTTCTTACCCATTGGATACAATATAATATGATACATAAAGGAAACAGGGAACGCAACTGTAACTTTTGAATTGTTACTATTTGAAACTTTTTTCAGTTATACACTGACTTGATTAAATATTTTATTTGGTGTTTAATCATGATATTGTGAATTTTTAGATTACTTATATTGTGTGTTTTAAGTGAGTTCTAGTCTAATATAGTCAGTGGGGTTATGGTTGTTGATATTATTCAGTATAGATAGCTCAAGTTTTGAAAGGATATGTCTACTCAAGCTACTTATAGCTATCTACATACAGGAGATGATGCTAGCATTTCTTTTTCAAGCAAGCAGTATTATGTACTTTCCACTTGGTATTGGGCTATTTCAAAGTTTTGGGCATAACTTTTCACTTGACCATGAATTTTTATGTTTAGACTACAGGAGGTTGTCCACCTCCAGTAGCTTCCGTGAGAGGTTTGCAGATGGGAAGCATGAGGGCTATCAAGCTAAATTATTTTCCTTTTTTAGTTTCTGGGTCTTAGGCATACAGTATTGAAATGTGAGGAGAATTTGGAACCCATTATTTTACTTTTTAGAAATCTAGAATATATCTTCTTTCCATACAGGAAAGAAAGATTTCTCTGTTACAACATTCCTTGAAGAAGAGCAGAATTGGACGTTCTGACCCAGCTATGTATTTTTTAAAAGTAACTGAGTTACCGAGTCACTGCACACTCTACCCTCTCTGCACAGTTCCAGACTGCTGCCACTCAGGAGCCTAGGCCTCTGACCCACTCAAATGGAACAGAGCACTCAGCAATGGCAGGTTGATGATCCCTAGCATTCTCTGATATTTTTCTATTTATTTCTAATCAGTAACTCCTTCAATGGTGCTGTGGAATCACCACTAATTAATGTCCATGAAATGATAATATAGGAAGGTGATGTACACAGTTTTCATAAAGTAACTTATTTAATCATGGATGCATATGGTATGAAGAAAAAGAAAGGCACATAGAATTCAAAACTAATGTAATATTAATTATACATATACTGATTGTATATGTCCACATTTGCATATGTATAAATGTATGAACATACATATACACATGTAAAAATATGTAAAAATTTTCCTGCCTCTCCTTTCGCCTCTGCCTTTAGTCATTTTCCCCATTATAGCTATAGCAATCTTTGGAAAAACACGAATATCCTATCTCACACCTGTATAAACTAATGGATCCCTATTACTTTTAAGATACAACGCATCTTCCTTATCGAAGGTTACAAGATCCTTTGTTCCTTGGCTCCTTCACATGTATCCATTCTGAGCAACTGCCACCCATTTCTCTTCCTACTCTGTACACCACTCAATTTAATTACTCCTAATGTCATGAACATCCTGACCCTCCTCAACCCTCAGCCTTTGCATGAGTCATTCTCTGAGTGAAGTATCATTCAACTTCTCTTCCTCCAATGTTTCACTGGTTAAACAGATGCATTCTTAAAAAAAAAAAAAAGAAGTGTGTATTTAAAGGTATACAATATGCTGTTATAAGATACATATATATATATATATATATATATATATATATATATATATAAATGGTTACTATTATGGAAAAAATTACCATATCTATAATCCCTCATAGCTACTCATTTTTCCTCTTGAAGTAAAGAGCAGCTGCAGTCTACTTATTCAGCAAAATTCTGAATCCAAAACACCTATAGTCTTCATGTTGTATATTAGATCTTTAGATTTTTTTCATCCTATGGATCTGCTACTCTGTATTCTTTGACCATGGCATCCTTGCATGTAAGCTTATATGGACAGCATTTCCTGATCACCCTTACACAGCTTCAAATGCACATGGCAAATATTGCCTAGTGCTTCTCCGCTACATGTACTCTTATGATATTCTCTACTACCCTACCAATAGCTCTCATTGCTTCGTGTTATGATTTCCTGTTTACTCATCCGGAGCTCTCACTAGGCTTTTATTATAATGAGGCAGGAAGAATTTTGACCACACTCGTCATTACTCATAATGCAAGCAGCATAATGCTATCACATAGCAGAGTAGAATCAATGTTTGCTGAAAAATAAGTAAATAAATAATGAGGTAATAGGTAGGGGTTATTTCTGAGTCATGTGCTATGTAATTAAGAAGATGATTTTAAAAGCTTCAACAAAATGGTGCTGTTTCCTTAGGCAGGATTTTCAAGCGAGAGAAGCTTACAAATGAAGTATGATGAGAATACATCCCTAATTTATGATTCTAGGGGCAAAATCCAATTATATGCTAACCTCTTCATGTAATTTGTATGGTAACTGTCCACCTTTCACTCCAATCCCAACCTTCTACTTTCTTATACCACAAGATAACACTTTATTTTGAGCTTTATGTTCTAGATATTTTGTGAAAATTTGAGGCATTATTTTTATAATTGCAAAATCAGATAGTAATTAGTACTCTTATCAATTAATGAAACCTACAAATAAGCCAATACTGAAGAACTTAATAATGAAAGTGTTAATCTACAATTGCCACAAAAACTGCCTGCAAAATTTTCTCCCTCAAATTTTGCTACCAATAACAACATTATGGGAGAAATAACATGGTGTTACAAAAAGAAAAGTTATAAAATGTTATTGCTCTATATTTTAGACCATCCTGGGTTATAAAATGGTACAAGGAATTCTCAAAATGTTTTGCTGCTATATACTGGTAGCTTGTTGTAAAATTGGTGCTGTTCTAGGGGTACATGACAATTTTCTTCTTGGTGTGATGTTCGTATGCTTCTATTTGGCATAGATCACTTACATCTATAAATATAATGAATGAATTAGAAACAGAACCAAGAACCACATTTAATTTCCAGTTAGATTTATTTATTAGAATTTTGCGGTAATATATCATTTTTCCTTCAGAAATGGAAATCTGTTATATTTACCTTTGAGATTCCATAGTGCCACATATAATTTATTTCTGCATAGAGTGTATCACTATATGTTTGTTGAATTTGGTTCAAACCAAAATACCTATGAAGTATGTAAAAGAATTAAAAATATTTCTGCAGAGATTTTCAGTGTTATATATTTACCACCAACATATTAAAATTATGACCTATATGGTCTATTTGACCCAGTAATTAAAATATAGGACTGTGTCATATTATACAGTGTACATATCTAGAGGATGTATAAATTTAATTTAGTTGCTGCCACAAAGTAAAAAGGGCAAGTGTATTGTAGTAATTTAGAATATGGCTGGTCTGGATTCTAACCTCAGCTCTGCCACTTAATAGGCTACTTTACTTTCATTAGCCAGTTTATCAAAATAAGAGTAATACAAATGCCAGCCCCATAAGTTTGCTCTAAATATAAGTACAACAAATGCAAAGTATTTGGCACAGAGCTTGGCTCAGTAAGTACTAACAAAACTTTGCTGTTGTTACATACACTTACATTATTTCTTTCTTTCCTAACCAATAGAAGGGAAGCTATTGGTAAACAAGAAAAATAATATAAAATTACTCTGCAGTGTGTAGCATAATTTTGAGTGAGCATGTGTCCTTATTTACAAATTAATAACAGAAATGTTAAGCCCAAGCAAATGATGAGATCTAGAATAAATCACTTACATTTTATAAATTTGTATCTATAAATTGAGAAAAAAAAAGCAATAGCTACTTTGGTTAGCTTAAGTAATTGCCATCAAAAGTATTTTAAAATAGAAAACAGTAAACAAATGAAATGAACACAAAACATACTCTTGACTGTGATAGTTTGTATATAGTGACTTTCAATTTTAAATTGTTCAGAGACATCACAGGATATTAAAAATGTGGATGGCAAGAGCCAGATATGTGGAAAATTAGTTCTGGAAATAATGTTGTTTAGATTGTTAGAGCAAGTCCATTTTTTTCCCTCAGACAGATATTTTGAAGGTTGTACTGGCTTCATTTTCTAAAGAGAAGGGAAAAGAACAGGGATTTAATCATCTCTCTTCATGTGTTATGCACCTTACAAGCTGATCAATAAATATTAATTGATGAAGATGATACTGTAAGGATGATGTTTTGTGAAATTGATTCATAAAAGTCAGCCTAAGGCAAATGTACTGATGTGACTGGGTGTTCCCAGCATGTTTTCCTTAACTCTCTTGATAAGAAGATCATGTTAAATTAAACATGTTTGATTGGGGTCCTGAGCCTGTTTCTTTCCTTCCCCCCATCCCACTTTCTCTCTCTTTATTTCTCCTGTTTTTCCTTTTTTATTTTTTTGTATCCATACATTGGTTGTTTGGATATTGTGTACTTAAACCACAGCTCTATCAGGTGGAGATAGGAACTAGATCGGGTTTGAAACATGTTTTCTCTCTAGAGGTAGTGCTTGAAAATTTGTACTTGATAAGCTTGGAAGACCAGAGAAGAGAGATAAGCTAATGTGTTTTTCTTCACATTGCCATTCACAGATACTCAAGGCTGTGATGGTATTTCTGAGAAGCTCATTTTATGAAACGTTATGTGACTATAGCAATCTGCAGACATGAACACTGGGCATATTCAGCTGGGAATGGATCTGGCCCAGAGACTGGTCTGAAACTCTAGTTTAAAAAATAGCAGTGAGAACACAGGGACACAGGGAGGGAACATCACACACCGGAGCCTGTCAGGAGGTTGGGGGCAAGAAGAGGGAGAGCATTAGGACAAATGCCTAATGTTTTCAGGGCTGAAAACCTAGATGACGGGTTGATAGGTGCAGCAAACTACCATGGCACGTGTATACCTATGTAACAAACCTGCACGTTCCGCACATGTATCCCAGAACTTAAAGTAATAAAAAAAAAAAAATAGCAGCCTGACTCCCTGGAACATCATCTTAGTGCTATATGTGCCTGAGCCAGTACTGGAGTGAGTTCCTGCCTTGTATTAATGCCTCATCATTCCACACGATTTAGGCTTACACACAAAGGAATATTTATCACATAAAACCATAACAGAGAATAGCCACTTTTAAAGTCTTTGTTTAACTAAGAGTTTTTTTTTTTCATGACATACAATTTTTAGTAATTAGAAAGTAAGTCATGGAACTCCTGATTGTAATCTCAAAATATTTATCATGGGTCTGTAGCTTTGCCTTGAGCCCAATCTATGTGTAAAAAAGAGGGGCTTAGGTATGGAAGAGAAAGCCAAGTATACAAATAACTAGAACACCTGACAAAATGTCTTAGACTGTAGGAATACTCCATGCTTTCTAGCAGAATAGAAGGAAATATTGTTTCTGACTTGGTGAGACTACTGTGTTGTGTGTGTGTGTGTGTGTGTGTGTGTGTGTGTGCACGCGCTATTTCACAATTTTCTTCATTCCCTCTATAGAAATTTTTCTTGATTAGATTTCTAATAATAGTTCTCTCTCTTCTAACATGGGATTTTTTTGTGTATACATGTCTGAGAACTGCCTATTTTTATTACCTTTCCTGTACATAGGAGGTTCTCTGTCTCTGCCTCTCTTTCTCTAATCTTTGAAATCACAACAGTTTATAAGAAAAAGTCGAAGTTTATCATTTGGAATCAGTTATTCTGGAGACATGTTGTACTGTCTCTTCAAAGCTTAGATTCAAACCTCCTTTTGTTTCTGAATGGTATTCTCATTGAATAAATTAAAATATGTATTGTTTTACTTTTCTTCATTTCTCATCTCTATAGAAGCCACATCTCCCATTTTATGTGTTTTTAATTTTTTATTTATTTTTAGTTATTTTGCTAATTATTTCTTAGTCTTGTCCATTCTGGCATTTATTTTTTCAATTTTACTCAGTCTTCTCTTTTTTTAAATTGCATTTTAGGTTTTGGGGTACATGTGAAGAACATGTAAGATTGTTGCATAGGTACACACATGGCAGTGTGGTTTGCTGCCTTCCTTCCCATCACCTGTATCTGTCATTTCTCCTGTGACCCTTATGTCTGTGCCATTTAATTTTTTTCTTCAACTTCATCACCAAACAGTGGCAGCTTTTTAAAAATATCCTTCCCCTGCAGTGTCATTTTGTCTTTGTTTTCTTTGTGTGCCTGCTTGAAACTCATGTTCTGAAGACTGATTATTACTCATATTTGAATGATTTACATTCTTCTGAGACAAGTTATTTTGAAGCAGTTTATGTGAAGGAAGGGCTAGCATTGTGATCTAGAAAACATTAACACCTAGAACAGGAAATTGTGTGTGTGTGTGTGTGTGTGTGTGTGTGTGTGTGTGTGAGAGAGAGAGAGAGAGAGAGAGAGAGAGAGAGAGAATGAGAGAGAGAGAGAATGAGAGAGAGAGAGAATGAGAGAGAGAGAGAGAATGAGAGAATACAGCGCTTTGGTTTGATTTTCTTTACTTCTAGAGATTCCTTATTCTGACAGATAGCTGGCTGATCACAACCTGGCCTCTCCTCCTATCTGCTTTACCTTTGGATAAACCCTTCATTAATGCTACTTCTGTGGATTCTTTTATTTATCCCAGCAGCACTAATCTGTAGTATCTAGCAGGATCCAGAGAAATACACTCAGTAGCCCATGTTTCTTGTTGCCATTATTCCTAATGAGAGTGTTGGTTTCTTCTCTCAGGGTCTCAGTCTGAGGCACCTGGACTGGGACACTCTGGTTTCTCCTAATCCATTCTGCTGCACCTGTGGCAACAGGCATGCTTGATATAAATTTTACTTGGCCTGAAAACCCTCCTCAAATGTTGCATTTGGGATTATAGTGTGTCATAGTTATATAGAAGAGTTCACGTGTGTACTTCTTATCCTCCCTCTAACTTCAGAGATAAAAATAGAAGACATATCCTTATTCTGCCATCTCAAAATGTAAAGTCTCGATAGTCTTTTTTAAAATTCTAGCTATAATTTTATGACATTTATTTGGGATACAATGGGAAAAAGAACTGTCAGTCTCTTTAGTCAGTAATCTTTACTGATGACTAGTCATATGTTTTGCATTGTCCTGATAACACAAACACAATGAAATAAAAATGATACTAGCTAAGGTTTGAGTGTCCTCACAATATTGTCCTAAGCCTGTACACATATCAGCTCATTTAATATTCACAATAACACTGTGAAGTAGATGTTACTTTGGGCTGGACTATCTTTAAATCCTTAGATAATAGTATATTTTGCTCGCAATCTATAGCCTTGCAGACTTTATGTCGTATTCAGGAACTCAACTTCAACAGATACATTATTTAATTTTTACCATTGCTAAATGTGTTTTGCTAAGTCAGACAAAGTGGTGAGGTCAATAACAGATATACATTTCCTTATCAATTAATTTTTAGAAAGAAATATGCCATTAAACAATTACCAGACTTGAGAATGGAAGGACTATGGAAGATCTAATCCTTCTGAAATCCACAGGAGCTTGGCGATTGGGGCTGGGCAGATCAGGTAACAGGCTGCTAAGTGCAGGCTTTGGCTAATCAGGAAAAGCTCGGATGCCCACATCAGTTAGCATGATCTTTGACGAGAAAAAAGAACCCAAATAACTGAAACAGGGCCTACATCAGCAAATTTCTGTTCCTGTATATATGAGCAGCATCTCATTCCTTCCAATTATTTTCTGGTGTTCTCAGTGTGATAATATTCTACCATGGAAAGAGGAAAAAGCAATGAAGTAAAGCAGAGATGAAGGCTATTACCATGTTTTTTCCTGAAATATTTTTAATTTATTTGCTGCACCCAATATAGAGGCCTCCTTCTTTCTTAATTAGATGTCTGGTGATTATATGTGTTTAATTTAGTTGAAACCTTCAGGTGGTCCAGAAAAATATTGGAATTGGCTGTCTGTATATGAAGTTAGCCCAGAATCCATTCTGTAATATTTTCTTTCTGCATTATTTTTCATATCAGATCCATGCTGATTCATATGGTGCTTAGCACAGTAACTCTTACATAGTGCAAAACACATAGTGTTTTTTGATTAAATGTAAATTCTAATATGAGTTAAACTGTTGCACTCCTTCTGGGTATTCTGTCTGATCAGAATTCTTAATCAAGGTAAGTATCAGACTAACCGCAATTATATGACTAAAGAAAAGAGAACTCATCAAGAAATGCTCAGCAAATAGCTTCTTAGCATTCTCACTGTATAATGTATTGTAGCACTTAAGACTATATTCTTTAGATTCAAGCTTACCTGCTTTTAAATTCAAGAGCTACCCTTCCTTGTTGTAAAAATTTGGGTAAATTATTCATATTTTCATTTTCATCATTTCTAAAGTGAAGTTAATGTGTGTTTCCAAGAACTTTATGAAGATTAACAGGGGAAAATTAATTTTAAAAAACACCTTTTATCGAGGCCTCACACTTACTAAAACAAAAGAGAGGAATGCTGCCTCAAAAAACTTGAAGTTCAAGAGCCTGTGTAGCCCAGGCTGAGAACAAAGTCTCCGAAATTCTGCTAATGTCCTTTTGCTTTTTATTGGTCTAAAAAGCACTTTTTATTGGACCACTTTAAAACTGTTGCTGCACCTCAAGTTTCATATATGATGGCATCCTTATAGAATGACCTAACCATTTCTGTAGTTAAAAAAAAGAGATCATTACCCTTTCTCATACCACATATGCAAGGCAAATCAACATGTGTTCTTATAACAACCAATATATTGAGTAAATCTTTATTACTGAGTGCGAGGGAGCAATAAAAATTAGACAAGCAAATATAACACTTCTGCCACTTTTTAAAACCATTGACCTCAAGACAAAATATTCTCATAATCTCAGATATGTTATGCAATGCATGTGGTGTTCCTCTCTTCTTTTGGACCATGTATTGACTTCTCCTGAGCTCCTTCTAGAAGCTTCCATGCTGTTGTCCCCAAGAAAGCTGAGGAACATGTTTCTATCTCCATCATTTGAGAAAGGGTTTTTAATCCACCAAGTGCTAGAGCTCTGACTCATAACCAGATCTTGTTCTAAATCTTAATTGTCTACTTCTCCTATCAGAAATGGAGTCTGCCTCTGTAGCCCACCTTGTACAAGATTTCTTAAACACAGGTTCATTTATAATTAGCTTAATTATTCTTAGAAAAATTTATTATGGATTATTTCATGTGTATTCCACATGTTTATCTTCTATTTTATAGCAAACTTTAGATAATAAAAAACGAACATCTAGTCATTAGCACACGATATCTATTTCCTTTGTTCATGAGAGTGTATTCTAAACAGTTTCAGTTATTTCAGGAATATCATTTTTTTTCTTTCCTTTTTTTTTTTTTTTTTTGCTTTTGGTAAAATAATTACCATAATACTCTTAAGACAGTTTCTTAACCAACATCAAACTTTATACGTGATATATTCAGTTAAGAGTAACTGCTATTTTTATTATTTATTGTTTAAGATAATATGGCATTGCATATAGAGATGGTGCCCTTTCAACCAAAATCAAAGGTTTATAAGGCTTTCTTGTCGTCATACTAAGAATAAACAAAAACACAAGAGGAAGAAAGGAAGGGAGGGAGAGAGGGAGGGAAGAAGGAAGGAAGGAAAGAAGGAAGGAAGGAAAGAAGGAAGAAAAGGAATGAAGGAAAGAAGGAGGGAAGAATGAAGAAAGGAAGGAAAGAAGGGAAGAGGAAAGGAAGGAAGGAAGGAAGGAAGGAAGGAAGGAAGGAAGGAAGGGAAGGAAAAACATCCTTGGAAAAGTCAGACAGAGATTTGGTGATTGCCACTTAGTAGCACTTTGATCTAAGGCAAGTTTCTCAACCATTTTGTCAGCTCTGTGTACCTGTATCTCAAGTATATGGTAGTAGCCAAATGAATTAACTTACATAAGCACTTATCACTGTGCAAAAGAAACATAAGTCAGGCCAGGTGCTGTGGCTCGTACCTGTAATCCCAGCACTTTGGGAAGCCCAGGTGAGTGGATCACTTGAGGTCAGTAGTTCGAGATCAGCCTGACCAACATAATGAAACCCAGCCTCTACTAAAAATACAAAAATTAGCCAGGTTTGGTGGTGCTCACCTGTAATCCCAGGTACTCAGGAGGCTGAGGCAGGAGAATCTCTTGAAGTGGGAGGTAGAGGTTGCAGTGAGTCGAGATTGCGCCACTTTACTCCAGCCTGAGCAACAGAGTGAGATTCAATCTCAAAAAACAACAACAAAAAAAGAAAAGAAGCATAAGGCACAATGTCAGTTATTTTTCTTTTGCTCCTCCCCCTATCCTATAGTCATGGACTTTGGTACTTGCAGAGTGAGAGAAAATATATCTATTGAAACTCATGCTCCTTTTTATCCTGAGTCAAAATAATTCTTTTGGAATATTTTTTTAAAGGGAGATACCTAAAGAGATAAGCCCAGTTTATAATTTCATCACATGTACCCCAAAACCTAAAATGCAATAAAAAAAAAATGATACAAAAATGCCCAAAAAAAAAAAAAAAAAAAGTGTGTGTGTGTGTGTGTGTACACACACACATATATAGCTCATTTATATTTTTACCAAGACAGGTTATACAATTTTGTAATCTGCTTTTCTACTTGCAGATGTCCGTGTCATTAAATATTTTTCTCCAGTAAAAAAAAAAAAAAAAAAACGACTGTAGTGCCTAGTACAAACAAAGCCGTCCTCATTCAATGGCTTATAATTTTTTTTCTCTTGAGGTATATGTATGATATAGAGATGAACAGAACTGAATGCCCAGGGTCAGGGGAAGGAAACAACTATATCCTTGATAATAGGAAGAACAAATATTAAGGATGTTTCAGGAAATTTGGAAAAATACTGATTACCAGTAACTTACATTTAATTCTATTGCTCCCGATATACCAAAGTGAATGACAAACCTTATACTTCACCCTGTATATGTTCTTACTCTGAAAAGGCTGCCAGAAAACACAAGTTGCCATGGTCTGGATATTGGGAGTAGGATGTCCTACAATATCATTTTGATAGGGTTCATCTGTCTAAGGATTAAAGTGAAGGAAGAACTGAGCCAGGCACGGTGACTCACGCCTGTTATCCCAGCACTTTGGGAGGCTGAAGTAGGCTGATCACAAGGTCAGGAGTTCAAGAACAACCTGGCCAATATGGTGAAACCCCATATCTACTAAAAATAAAAAATTAGCCAGGAGTGGTGGCAGGTACCTGTAGTCCTGACTACTCAGGAGGCTGAGGCAGAAGAATCGCTTGAACCCAGGAGGCGGAGGTTGCAATGAGTTGAGATCGTGCCACCTTCACTCCAGCCTGAGTGACAGAGTGAGACTCGGTCTCAAAAGAAGAAGAAGAAAGAAGAAAGAAGAAAGAAGAAAGAAGAAAGAAGAAAGAAGAAAGAAGAAAGAAGAAAGAAGAAAGAAGAAAGAAGAAAGAAAGAAGAAAGAAGAAAGAAGAAAGAAGAAGAAGAAAAGAAGAGAAGAAGAGAAGAAGAGAAGAGAAGAAAAGAAGAAAGAAGAAAGAAGAAAGAAGAAAGAAGAACTGTAGGAAAGAAAAAGAACTGTAGGAAGCAAGAGGAAACAAAAGGTCTTCAGCCACTGAAAGTACAAGATGATCATCACTGGTTTTAGCCACTTAGGTAGCCACAGAAAATATTGCTCTTAGAACAGAATGGCATCCTTTTGATCTTAGTATTCGATGCTTGGATTTGGGAGAGGAGGACTAATTAAGTCATATTATCTTCAGTCGGTTCTGGAACCCTTGATGGCAGGAAATGACTTGGATGGAAATAAATGTCTTTAGGACAGTATGTAATGTTGGCTCTTTTCAATATTAAGCACCAGTAACCTCAGAAAAGGCAGGGTCAACAGCAGGAATGGTGACATCTTAGGCAGCTCTCAGTAACCCAGCTTTGCCTTTGGTGTTAGCAGGGGCAGAAGCATTATACAATTTTGAATGAAGAAAAGTAAAAAAGCTGATTTCATGTAACAAGAGGATTTCATAGAACACAGTGGGGTCATCTATGAGGACTTCCAGCACTACTTAGGAAGAATTTGACTGTAAGTACTTTCTCATGACCCTGTAGTGATGGGAGAACATTGCAGTCCTTTAAAAAGCAACAAGTGGAATAGAAGTAAAAAATATAATAGTTTATTATGCCGTTTGCTATTTCTTTTCATTTTTTTCTCACATCTACATCTTATTCCCAAAATAACTTAAGAAACAAAACGAAGCTCAAGTATATTGATTTCTAAACTAGCCACATGATCTTCCTCTAGATTGCATATGGATATTCATAAAAAGTAGACATTTTTAACTGTGAGTCATGAATTAATTTGCTGAATGCATAAGATGAGAGAGATGAGAGAAAGTGTTAGTAGAGGAGAGTTTTCAATTATTTTATTTTTACTATTATTCTACCTCCTCCTTTTTAAAAGATTCTAATAGTAAATTTTACTTGGAAAAAGTTAGTTAACCTAAAGTTACTGACCACACTGCCAGAGGCTGACTTGCTTGGCAAATAGCAAGTATTTCACTTTAAATGTTCACCAAAGAGCACTGCCAAAAGGAGGAAGGAGTCACCTCTGCTTTTAAAACATGTTCTTCAAATATATATTTTTAACACCATGTCAATTTTTGTAAACTGGATTGTTTTTCTTCTCCTTTTGAAGAAATTGAAGTTCAGAAGATCAGTTATTTTTAAATTTCTTGAAAGCAAATGCCTAGTACTCTTCACAATAGAAAAGGCAGATGGTCCCACACAAAGCGAGCTCAACTAATTTCACTCCATCATTTTTGGACTATAGTAACATACTTGAAATCATGTTATTTATGATGTACTTCTTTTCTTCAGCCAAAATTTTGCCAGTGACTTTGAACACATTTATTAACATTTCACAGCACAGTATGTAATATGTCTTTGCTTTTGATATTTTGTTCAAAACTAACAGAAGGTCTACCTCAGAGAATATTAGACAATGATTTGGGAAAAATAGGGTAAAAAAAATTTACTGTTTTATTCCCTTTTTAAAAAAATCTAAGTATTAGGGGAAAGAGCTCAGTGGATCATAGAATGCAACCCAGAAGATCATGGCAATGATATCATGTGGGAACCATCAAGGTGGTAGAAACCAGATGATGTTTCACATGATGTTTCAGATACTGTACAAATCTCTAACAAACTCTGTGATATCATGTGGCATCTGGGTCAGTTTGAACCCAGGGCTGGAGGTTTGGCTTATCTCTCATTTGAACTTTGTTTTCTTATATTTGCTAACATAGTGGTAAAGGGTATAAAAACTCTAATTAAATCCTGGTTCTGACTTTAGTACTTGTAGGTCCTCAAACTCATAAAGCATCACTTTCCTTATCTTTACAATGGCAATAAGGAAATAATAAATATTTCATAGGGCTGTTATAAGGTTTAAGTGAATTAAATAGTGGAAAGTGCTTAGCACAGTTGCTCACACATATATAACTCTCAGCCAGCATTAGTAATTGTAATAAAGCAGGAGCAGGAATCACAACACAAAAATATTCTGTCCATTGCGGCCATATCCCAATACCCATCACAGTCATTGTTACTGGTGGGTTTTCCCTTCTACAGAGAAGACAGGCAGCTTATCCATCTATGAGATGGCCAATAATCTCACTTTCTAAGAAAGAAAATATAGGAGAAATAAAATCGGGCTTTATGTGTTTGGTTTTGTGGCAAAGGAAAATGATTAACCATGTTGACTTTGGCTATATAATGTTGGGTGTTCTCACATGTGAAAAGAATAGGAGCGATACAAGGGTTTCTAAACTGAATATCATAAGTGAGCTTCATCACTAGAAAAAGAAAATTTCCATGGCAGCAGCAGATTAAAAGAAAACAATAATAATGAATGGTTGCATAGTTACAGAAATATTTTTCAAAGTATATGTTGATTTTTTCTTCAATTATTTTATCTAATTTCCATAGGTACTCTCCATTCTAGAGTTATTTGTTTTGCTTTGTTTTGTTTTTTGTTTGTTTTGAGACAAGGTCTCACTCTGTTGTCCAGGCTGGAATTCAGTGTCATTAGCATAACTCAAGATAGCCTTGAGCTCATGGGCTCAAGTGCTGCTTGATCCTCCAGAGGAGGTGGGACTACAGGCATGATCACCATGCCCAGCTAACTTAATTTTTAAGTTTTGGAGAGACAGAGTTTCACTATGTTGTTCAGGCTTCTAGATGTTATTATTATTATATTTATTAGATAAGAAAAAATGTGGTTTAGAAAGGTTAAGTAAAGTGCTTAACATCTCATAGGCAGGCCTGCTAACTTGAAACTCCACACTGCACACACACATACACACACGCATGCATATATACATTAACATATATGCATATATATGCACAGCACATATTTACACACACACACACACACACGAGAGTGAATAAGTTATTTTTACCACTGTACTGAATATACCAAATATATTCAGCCAAATACAAACATACAAATACATAATTTGGGACCATGTAAATTAAGATGTTAGTTGTAAAAATAAACTATTCACATACACAAACTGTACTTGAAAATAAAAGTACAGTAGTTCTGCCTTATGCACAGTTTCAATTTCAATTTCAGTGGTTTCAGTTACCCATGGTGAACTGCTATCCAAAAATAGTTGTTTACAATGCAATATAAATTTTGAGAAAGGGGGAGAGACTACCTTCACATAAGTATTATTATAGTTTGTTATAATTTTTCTATGATTAATTATTGTTAATTTCTTAATGGACCTAATTTATAAGCTAAATGTTATCATAAATATGTATGTATATGAAAAAACATAGTATATTTATGTATGTATATATATATATATGTAATAGATATGTATAATTTAGTATTATCTGCAGTTTCAGGCATCTACTGGCAGTCTTGGAACATATGCCTCACCACCAATATAGGGGACTACTGTAATTTGTCCTAGCTCCCTTTGTTCAAATGATATTTAACATTTCTGATATGAGATTCAGGTGAGTAAAAAAAATACTGCTTATATAAAAGCACATTACCTATTAGATTCATCTTATTTGATTCTAACTTTTTTGAAGAATATAATCAATTTTAACAAATTGGATTCATTACTTACTCTGAATTGAATTAAAATTATTTCTTGCCTATCTTGTGTGGAAGAGGTCGTTGGGATTTTCAGTCCTCTCAAACACAAGTTATGAATTCATTTCCATTCTTAGGTTGATTCTAGGTATAATGAAAGGCTTTGAACAGAATTCAGAAAATATCCTAAACATTAAGCTTTTAGCATTATTCTAAGCAAAAAATGAAATCCTGTGCTACACTACAAAATGGAATTACAATAACTGAACACAAATATGTTAGAGAGATTTTCACTTATATTGCCTCATTTAAACCTAGTAACATCACAATACTACAACTATTATCCCCATTTGAAAATGAGGAAATATATTTACAGACAAGGTGTTCAGAATACCTTACCTAGTAAATGGCATTCAATTACATACTTTTTTCCAACTCCTGAGACCATGTTATTGTTACAAAATTACTAGTTTTCTTTCTAATTGAAGTTATCAATTCATAACCATTTTAATAAGTCAAAAAGATGAAAGATTAACATTCTTATCTGGCCACTTCTCAGTCCTTTCTGGGTTTCCTATTCTCTGTGAGTCCTCAGCTCTTCCTGAGTTTCTGAGTGTGCATTGCTATTAAATCTTGTGAGAAAGGAAAAAACCCACTTAAGTTTTACCACTAATTTGCTTGATAACCTTGGAAAAAATTTTATATTTCACTGAGCCTCAGTACATAGGCACATGAATTGAATATAATCCTGTCTAACATAATTAATTATTAAGAGGAGAAAATAAGGCTATATGTACAAAATATATGACACAAAAGATTTTTTCATGTCTATTTATCCTGTTTTGGGGAATTAATTTGTTGCAAATTAGTAGTTAAGGTTAAGTTTGAATTTTATTTTCATTAGAGGACCAAGGAAAAATAAAGGAATAAACAATGATTAAACTATAAGAAAGACACAAACCACCCCCCCCCCACACACACACACAAATACCAGAGTCAGAGAAATGGTACTGGATTCCAATTATAAATTATACTGAAATAGTTCAGTAAAAATCCTGGCTAAACCTCTTGACCCATGCTTCCTTTTCCTGTACAGTTTTTTCTCTAATATATATTGTTCAATGATACTCAGAGTTCTTATCAAATGTAATAATAAAGTTATTACCATTGCAGTTCTGAGAGAATATTTAGTTCACACCAGAACCTGCTTCTATATTTGCTTTCAAAGTCAGAATTTTCAGTCTCTGCCTTGGCTGGAACTGCTACCCAGTAGGTCAAGGTCAGTACTTAATTTGGCTTTTTCTGATTTCTTTCTTTCTCTCTCTCTCTCTCTCTCTCTCTCTCTCTCTCTCTCTCTCTCTCTCTGTCTTTCACTCCCCACCCCTCCAAGTAAAATGTGCAGAATGTTTTTGTTTCTCCAAACCTTTAATCCCAGTGTGATGGTATTAGAAGAGTAGGCTTTTGGGAAGTATAATTAGAACATCAGAGCAGAGGCATCATGATGGGATTGTTATTGCCCTTTTAAGATGCACCTGAGAGTTAGCTAGCTCTCTTTCTGCCATTTAAAAGCATAGCAAGAAAATGGGTTTTGTAATCAAGGAGAAGGGGACTTGCCAATAATCCAATCCTGCTAACACCTTGATCTTGGAATTCCAACCTCTAAAACTGTTAGAAGTAAATAGTGATAATTTAAGCCACAGAGTCTTTGGTATTCTATTATAGCAGCCTGAGCTAAGACACCAGGTTATATAGTAAGTGCTGTTAATACTTGGTAAAAGTCACTAAAACCCAATTCATGCCTTCAAATACCTAAGAACATTTTGAGGAGACAAGAGTGCAAACAAATAATTTCAATATATTGTAAGTACAACCACTATTGAAATTTCTACAAAATAATGTGGGACTTTAGAACTAGAGCAATTATTTCAGCCTGGTGTTCAGACTAGAGTTCCCACAGAGATAACAGCTTTGACTTGAAGGAAGAGTAGGTAATGAGCCAATCAATAAGCCATACAAAGAGCTTTCTAGGTAAGGGAAAAAGCAAAAATAAAAGCTCCGTTTGAGGAGCAGTATAGTTCTTGAGATCACAAAAGGCATCAGAGCCTGAAGTGACTGACATCTTATCTATAATCTTTGGCATATAGGATAAAGGTTATCTTTCTTTCTTCCTTTTGTATTTTAAATTTTGATACTGATTTTTAGAAGGTATTTACATAACATACAAGTAATCATTTTAAAATGAACAGTTCAGTGGCATTTAGTGCATTTGAGGTAGGGAAACTGGCAGGACTTGTTCTGGTGATAACCTTGCTGACCAAAACAATATTTGATTCAGACAGTATAAAGTGAAGAAACTGGCAGGAACCAGCAGATGGTGACAAAAGTGATCTCTAGCTGCCCTCATTGCTCATTGGCATAAGACACTCCCACTAGTACCATGACAATTTATGAATGCCATGGCAACCACCTCAAAGTTACTGCCCCTTTTCTTGAAAATTCTAAATAATCCACTCCTCAATGTAAATTGGCCAGCCCTTTAACCTGCATGTAACTGAAAGTGGATTTACGTGAGTGTACACGCAGTTGCCAAGAGCCTGCGAATTGTTCTGGGTACACAGCCTGTGAGTTAATCCTACTCCTCAAGAAGAGGTACTAGTCAATAAAAGAGCTGCCTAACACCACCAGCTCACTCTTGAATTTTTTCCTTGGCAAATCCAAGAGCCCTCTTGGACTAAGATCCAAATTTGGGGACTCACTTGTCCTGCATCACATTCATAATGTCACACAACTATCACCTATATCTAATTCGAAAACATTTTCATCTCCCTAAAAGAAAACTTGTACCCAGTAAGCAGTTGCTCCCCATTACTCCCCGCCTTAACTCCTGGTAACAACAATCTTGTTTTTTTGTCTTTATGGATATACCTAATCTGAACATTTCATAGAAATGGACTCACATATTATGTGACCTCTTGTGACTGATCTCTTTCACTTAACATGATTTCAACATTCATTCATGTTGTGGCATTTCTCAATACTTCATTTATTTTTATGGTTGAATAAACAAAACATGTATTTATATCACTTATAATACGTAATTAAACATGATATAAACATATGCCACATGTAATCCTGATATAAATATATATACTAAAATATATAAGTGACTCTAAGCCAAGTTAGTCAACTAGATGCAGCCAGGAGGAATGTCTGCCACCAAGAGACAAGGACATTGGAAAGACTGGCACAGACTGAGCAGATTTTTGGAGGGAAGCATTGAGAGTGAATGAAGTGAGGACACAAATGTTGGACTGAAAGGGGGAAAAGCTGGGAACCCTGCATGGGGCTACCAAGTACCAGGGCTTTTTTCTGCCCACCCATGACTCCTGGGAAAGGCATGAGTTGAACACGTGAGGAGCAGCCTGCTCCCAACACAGACTTCCAGAATCTGGATAGCAGGAATCTCATAACCCCCACTGATGCTTGAGCATGACAAGGAGTTGCTCAGAGAAGTGGTAGGAGCAGGACTCCAGGTTGTGTGGAGCCCAGAGGGTTTTGTGTGGAGCCCAGAGGGTTTTGTGTAGAGCCTAAAGGGTTTTGCGCCTGAACGTCTGCAGTGGAGCATGACCAGGGACACCCATTCCCCAAGGCTCACCATGCTTCCTCTAGTAGACTTTGGCCATAGGAAAGCTATTGGACCTGGACACAGCAGAACAGTCATGCCTATGAGACACACCCTTGTCTGTGGAGCTCTCCTGGGGTCCCTGCTTGGCAATGTCTGCTGGAGTGTATCAGATACCCACCCAGGGTGCTTCACAAGGTCTCTCATCATAGGTCCTTCACTGACAGACTGCTTCTGATTTCACAGCTCCAGCAGAGAAGCCTTGACTTAACATGCACCAACCCACCTGCACCCTAACCCCTCTGCAGCCTCCCCTGTGCCACTTTTCTAGCATGGATTTACCCAGATCCACTCCTCACCACTTTGCAGGAAAGCATATGCAAGTGGACCTTGTCTCCCTTCCCCTATTTGCATGAGTGTGCATGCCAGCATGAGTGCAACTCACCATTGCTCCCCAACACTAAGGTGTGAACACACAGCTGTGCCACCACTGCCAGCATGAATGCTGCATGAATGCCTGCAGCCCTGCCCATCCCTCGTGCTGACACCACTGCCAGCACAAACATATGCATTGATGCCAGCAACTCCACCCTTTCCTGTGCTACCAGCACTGTCACTGCAAACATGTGCATAATCAGCAATGGCCCTGACCCCTAGTGCCACCAACATCAGTGGCGTGAACATGCACATGGATGCAAGCAAGCCTACCCACCCACCCATATACCATCACTATTGATTATGTAAACACCTGCTTAGAGGTTGGCAGCCCCAGCCTACCAGCTACCTGCCCCCACTGCCACAAGCAAAAGTATGAGCATGGACACTGCAACCTCATCCCCACCTGCAACCTGCTGCCAATGCAAGCATGTGCAGAAATGCCACAGCCCCACTATTACCAGTACCCCAATCCACCCAATGCATGTGCACCTCATCATGCTGCCATGGCTGCTGGCATGCATGAGCAATCACAAATCCTGCTGCTAACCTCCTGATGAAATGTTTCGACCAACACTACCCACTGGAATATTGTGGCCAGTGGACAAGGAACACCTCAGCCCCTCCAGTGCAGCAGGTTACTAAGCTTGAGGAGCCAGAGAACAAAGATGAGGACACTGTATCAATCAGTCCCCTAGAGTTAGAGCATGCAGGCTAGGAGTGCTGAGCTGAGCCTTGACCCTCTAACATTTTCCTGTAATAAACCCAGTTGACTGAACCCCTCTTATACCACAATCAAACTTCCAAGAGTATCAAAAAAGATAAAAACAAAAATCAAAAAACAAAATTTTCTCCAAAGCACAGCACCTTCAAAGATTGAAGTAACATATGCCCACACAGATGAGAAAGAACCAGCAGAAAAATTCTGGCAACTCAAAAAGCCACAGTATCTTTTTTTTTTTTTTTTTTTTTTTTTTTTTTTTTTTTTTTTTTTTTTGCTCATACCTGTAATCCCAGGAGTTTGGGAGGCCAAGGTGGATGGATAACTTGAGGTCAAGAGTTTGAGAGCAGCCTGGTCAACATGGTGAAATCCCATCTCTACAAAAAATACAAAATTTAGCTGGGTATGGTGGTAGGTGCCTGTAATTTCCACTATTTAGGAGGCTGAGACAGGAGAATTGCTTGAACCTGGAAGACAGAGGTTGCACTGAACAATTATCCCACCATTGCACTCCAGTCTGGGTGACAGAGGAAGACCCTGTCTCAAAAATAGAGAAGGCAGTAGTTTGTTGTCCAGATGAAATAATTTTTCAATATTCTCCAGTATTTCTGACCTATACCTTTTTGGATTTCTATCATAGGATTCTTTCTAGGACTATGCATTCTGGAATTTTCCCTTCCTTTGAGACTTTTATTGCCTGGGACAGTGAACCACAGTAAGAAATGGGTTGAATAAAAGATATACCTTTCTTCTGTAGTGGGGGGAAAGCCTTTTGGATAACTCAAGTTGGAAAAGAAGAAGTAGAACTCAGGCATTCATTCTCAAGAGAAAGTTTTTAGTTAAGGTTGTATCTTAAAATAGCCATTTTATCTTTAGTTAAGGTTGCTATTACCACTATTATTTAACACATTTTCAAAAGTCCTAGCCAATGCAGTAAGCCAAGAAAATGAAATTCATATAATTATTGATGAATAGCCATAATATCATTATTTTCAAATTTTTATTTTTTACCTGAAATATTTCAAAAAATAAATGGAGAAACTATTAAAACAAAAAAATAAAGTTCAATGAGTTGGCCAGTTACAATATAAATACCCCAAAATCAATACCTTGAGTATATCATCTATAAAAAACTTCCCAACCTCACTAGAGAAATTAATTTCAAATTTAGGAAATGCAGGGAATTACTGTGAGGTACTATATAAGACAACTATCTTCAATACATATAGACATCAGATTCTTCAATGTCGAAATGAAAGACATAATGTTAAAGTCAGCAAGAGAGCAGGGGAAAGTGACCTGAAAAGAAACCCCCATTAGATGAACAACCAACCTTTAATCAGAAACCTTACAAGCCAGAAGAGATTGCAATCCTATATTCTGCATTATTAAAGAAAAAATTTCCAGCCGGTAATTTCATATCCAGCCAAACTAAGCTTCATAAGCAAAGGGGAAATAAAATACTTCTTAGACAAGAAAATGCTGAGGGAATTTACACACAAACTGGAAAATCTAGAGGAAATGGATAAATTCCTGGAAGCATACAGCCTCTTATGATTGAATCAGGAAAAAATTAAATCCCTAAACATACCAATTGTGAGTTCTGAAATTGAATTAGAAACCTGCCTATCAGAAAAAGCCCAGGACCAGATGGATTCACAACCGAGTTTTACCCAATGTGTAAAGAAGAGCTGGTATGATTCCTATGAAACTATTCTAAAGAATTGAGGAGGAGGGACTCCTTTCTAATTAATTATGTGAGGTCAGCATCATTCTGCCACTGAAAACTGACAGAGACATAGCAAAAGAACTTCAGAACAATATCCTTGATGAATTTAGATGCAAATATCATGAACACAATACTAGCAAACAAAATCCAGCAGCACATCAAAGTAACTCCACTGTGATCAAGTAGATTTTTATCCCTGGGATGCAAGGATGGTTCAATAAAATGCCAATTATTCTTAGGTGATATTAAAATACAATTCAATCCCCAATCAAAATTGGGTGGGCCTTTTAAAAAAAGAGATTGACAAACTGGTTCTGAAATTTACACAGTGAATCCAAAGGTCTAGAATAATACAGTGAAAGAGAGAAAAACAATGCTGGAAGACTTGCCTTACATGATTACAAGGCTTACTAAACAGTTTATTGTCATAAGGATAGCAAATAGATCCGTGACACAAAAGGTTACATAGAATTATACCTACACTTATATGATCAATTGTTTTTTTAAATAAATGATTTATTTCGAGATAATTGTAGATTCACATGTAGCTGAAAAAAATATATCTTTAGTAACTTTCCCTCAGTTTTCCCCTATGCTAGCATCTTGCATAGCTATGATATCATATTACAACCAGAAAATTGACAATGATACAATTCACTAAACTAATTCATATTTTAACTGTTTTATATGCCCTCATTTGTGGATATTTGTATATTTATTTCCACGTAATTTTAGCACATGTGCACAGTTGTGTAACTGCTATCACAGTTAATATACGGAACACTTACATCACCACAGTAATTCCTTATGATATCTTTTAAAAGCCCCTCTTCTACCTACTTTTCCTATGTTGGTCCACTGGCTAACTACTAATAATTTTTCTATCTGTAGAATTTTGTTATTTCAAGAATGTTGTATAAGATAAATAATACAATATAATAACCTTTTATGGTTGGATAGTTTTTTACTAGGAACAATGCAGTTGAAATCAATTCAAATAGCTGCATGTATCAATAATTTATATAAGATTTCCAAATACACTGGGCATTGATGGTTTCCAAATTACAAGCCACAATCATATGTTTTCATTTTATAAGATTAAAGATTAAAATATTGCTGGATGAAGATTATATCAGGGGGCCATTATGTAAGAATGGTCAGGTAACATTATTTCTAATGACTTAATTAACTAGTAAAAATTATTTATTGGTATATTCAAATTTTAATTCATATGGCACTGTAAGATTCAATAAAGGTCTGAGAATTATTCAACAAATTTAGCAGAAGCTGCAATTGTTCTTGGGCAGAAGGATATCCTTTGCATACTGGAACAATAGACAGACTATAATAGAAATTAGTCTTGAGTAAATGCCTCTAGAACATGATCTAGCCTGAAGTTTCATAGACATAATTCTTTGTATTATATACTTTTTATGAATAATATGGTTCCTGATTTCCTCCAACACACAAATGTTTTTGTTTTTCCTATTTTTAATAAGCTTTCATTTTTTAGTTTTAGGTTCATAGTAAAATTGAATGAAAGGGGCAGAGATTTTTTTTAAATTTTACTTTAAGTTCTGGAATATATGTGCCCATACCCCCTAATCCCTAAATGCATAGCTTATCTCATTATCAATTTCTCCAACCAGAGTGGTACATTTATTACAGATGACACATCATTGTCACTCAGAGTCCGTAGTTTGCATTATGGTCTACTCTCAGTATTGTATATTTGGTAGGTTTAGACAAATTTACAGTGACATGTACCCACGAGTGTAGTATCATTCAGTTATTTCATTGCTCCCCAAATCCTTTACATTCTGTCTATTCATTTCTCCATTCCCCCAGTGTCTAGTAAGCACAGATAATTTTACTCTCTCCATTGTTTTGCCCTTTCCAGAATGTTGTCTAGTTGAAATCATATATTATGTATTTTTTTCAGTTAATAGTATGCGTGTATGTAGTACTCAGTAATATATATTTGAGTTCCCTCCATGTTTCTTTATGGCTTGATTGCTAATTTCCTTTTAAAGCCAAGTAATATTCTATTGTCTGGATGTACTGCAATTTATCCATTTATCTACTAAAGGACAGCTTGGTTGCTTCCAACTTTTGGCAATTATAAATAAAACTTCTATAAGTATCTTTATGTAGATTTTTTTCATAGACATGAGTCTGTGCATAATTTTTCAACTCCTCCTGGTAAATATTGTGGAGTGAAATTGCTGGGTTATATGGTGCGAATATATTTACTTTTGTAAGTAATCTTCAAACTGTCTCCCAAAGTGGCTACGCCAGTTTGCATTCCCACCAGCAATGAATGAGAGTTCCTGTTGTTCTACATGCTCTCATCATTTGGTTTTTTCAGTGTTGTAAATTTTGGCCACTTTAAAAGGTATGCAGTGGTATGTTACTGTTGTTATACTTTGCGTTTTGCTGATGACATAAGATACGGAGTGTTCTCCCATATGTTTATTTGATATATCTCTATGGTGAGGTGTCTGTTAAGGTCTTGTGTTCATTTTAAAATCAGTTTGTCTGTTTTCCGGTTGCTGAGTTTTAATAGTTATTTGCATATTTTAGATAACAGTCTTTTGTCAGCTATGACTGTTGCAAATATTTTCTCCCATTATGTGAGTTGTCTTTTCATGCTCTTGAAAATGTCTCTTGTAGTGCAGACATTTTTAATTTTAACGAAGTCTAGTTTATTATTTTCTTGAATCATGACGTTGATATTGTATCTAGAAACTCACTGCCTAATACAAGAACTTGTTCGTTTTGCTATGTAGGAAACTAACTTCCATATATTAATCTTGTATCTAGCAATCTGGCTATAATTGCGTATAAGTTGAAAACATTTTTGTAGATTATTTCAGACTTTCTACAGAGGTAATTATGTCTTCTATTTCTTCCTTTCCAACCCATATCCATTTCTTTTTATTTTCTTTTTTTCTATTATTACATTAGCTAAGGCTTCTAATATGGTGTAAAAAAAATGAGTGGTAAGAAGGGACATCTTTGCCTTGTTTCTTATCTTAGTGGGAAAACTTTGGGTTTCTCACCATTAAAACAGTATTTTTGATAATATGGAAGACATAATCTATGTGATTTTGAGGTAGCATTTTGAGATAATTGAAGGCACTGTTCCATGGAACAAAACATATATGGGTCTAAATAGTTCAGATAAGTTTTAAACTCATTGTCTATAACACTCAATCTTAGATATTTTCTATACTTTTTTTAAGTTTGTATAATTTTGAATATTCATAAGTTTGTCTTTATGTAATATTTTTCTAATATCTTTCAATGAACTGTAGTTTTAAAATACTTTTTTTCTCAGAAACTTAGCCAATTCAATCAACAAATGTATGAAATCCAATTTAGAACTATTCAAATATGTGTAACTTGGACAAATTAAAGTATCAGTTTAAAATAGACACAGAAGTAAACTTTATAATAATTTCAGAGTTCTAACTTAAAGCCTGAAAGAAATAAAATGGTCCCTTGGCAAAGCCGTGAACCATGAATGTCTAACTATATAATGTCTTTTCCCACGGCAAATACTGACTATCTGTATACATTGAGAAATGAAAAAAATGTCAAATACATGTATAACTGTGAAGAATTTTGAAGAAGAGACTAGGTCATATATCATGTTTGCACTAAGCACTACAGAAAAGTGAGGAATATATATTTTAATTGCTTGCAAATCCTCAACAAACATATAACTTTATGATTTTGTTACTGGTAAATAAGTATTATACACATAAGTTCTAGGGATGATTATTTTCTTTTGTATTAAAATAGTTAGGATAGATCTGTGTATTCCTCAAGTTAAAACTTGATGAGAAAGATTATTCTACTTGTTACTTGAGAAAGTAGCAAACTTATTACTGACAAAGATTATATAATAACTAGAAATATCAACCTGAATGTTAACTTGTTTAATCTACATTTTTAACAATATTGATACATTCATTTGTTCATAAATATTTTGGATGATTACCTAATTCTCAATTACTGATCAATAATTTTCTAATATTTACTTTTAGGAAAACAAATATCAAAACATCAGCTATAAAATAATTAAAGATATAAAGTGTTATGGGAACTCTCTACACAATCTTTCAGCCACACTTTTTTTGGCAGCTTTAGTTATAGAGTAAATCTCTGTGTATAAATTTGATAATAAATTTGATTGGCTAATTTCTTAAAAGAGAAGGAAATACTCTGGTGATAATGGTCATAGCAGGACAGTTAAAGGTTTATACATAAATATAGAGTTGAAATTATTAGAAATTCATACTATTTAAGTAAGAGCAGATCAAGGGATCTGCTTTTCTATAATAATGAAATTTATGGTTGATATAGTGGCTACCATATCTACAAGAAAGTGATTTTAAAAATATATTTTATTGTGTTTTAGGTTTTGGGGTACATGTGAAGAACATGCAAGATTGTTGCATAGGTACACACATGACAATGTGGTTTGCTGCCTTCCTCCCCATCACCTATGTCTGGCATTTCTCACCATGTTATCCCTCCTCAACACCCACCCCCCACTGTCCCAACCCTAGTCCCCCCACCACAGACCAGAGTGTGTGATGCTCCCCTACCTGTGTCCATGTGTTCTCATCATTTTTCCACACCCACCTATGAGTGAGAACACGCAGTGTTTGATTTTCTGCTCTTGTGTCAGTTTGCTGAAAATGATGGTTTCCAGGTTCATCCATGTCCCTGCAAAGGAAACCAACTCATTGTTTTTTATGGCTGCATAGTATTCCATGGTGTATATGAACCACATTTTCCCTGTCCAGTCTATCATTGATGGACATTTGGGTTGGTTCCAGGTCTTTGCTATTGTAAACAGTGCTGCAATGAATATTCATGTGCATGTGTCCTTGTAATAGAACGATTTATAATCCTTTGGATATATACCCAGCAATGGGATTGCTGGGTCAAATGGAATTTCTATGTCCAGGTCCTTGAGAAATTGCCACACTGTCTTCCACAATGGTTGAACTAATTTACACTCCCACCAACAGTGTAAAAGTGTTCCTATTTCTCCACATCCTCTCCAGCATCTGTTGTCTCCAGATTTTTTAATGATCACCATTCTGACCCGATGATATCTCAGTGTAGTTTTGATTTGCATTTCTCTAATGACCAATGATGATAAGCATTTTTTCGTTGGCCTCATGCATGTCTTCTTTTGTAAAGCATCTGTTTATATCTTTCGTCCACTTTTGAAAGGGCTTGTTTTTTTTTGGTTTTTTTTTTTTTTGTTTTTTTTTTGTTTTGTTTTTTTTCCTTGTAAATCTGTTTTAGTTCTTTGTAGATTCTGGATATGAGCCCTTTGTCAGATGGGTAGATTGCAAAAATTTTTTCTCATTCTGTTGGTTGCCAAGTCACTCTAATGATTGTGTCTTTTGCTGTGCAGAAGGTCTGGAGTTTAATTAGATACCATTTGTCTATTTTGGCTTTTGTTGCCATTGCTTTTTGTGTTTTAGCCATGAAGTCCTTCCCTGTGCCTATGTCCTGAATGGTTTTGCCTAGATTTTCTTCTAGGGCTTTTATGGTGTTAGGTCTTATGTTTAAGTCTTTAATTCATCTGGAGTTAATTTTAGTGCAAGATGTCTGGAAGGGGTCAAGTTTCTGCTTTCTGCACATGGCTAGCCAGTTTTCCCAACACCATTTATTAAACAGGGAATCCTTTCCCCATTGCTTGTTTTTGTCAGGTTTATCAAAGATCAGATGGATGTAGATCTGTGGCATTGCCTCCAAGGCCTCTGCTCTGTTCCTTTGATCTATATCTCTGTTTTGGTACCAGTACCATGCTGTTTTGATTACTGCAGCCTTGCAGTATAGTTTGAAGTCAGGTAGTGTGATGCCTCCAGCTTTATTCTTTTTGTTTATAATTGACTTGGCTTTGTGAGCTCTCTTTTGGTTCTATGTGAAGTTTAAGGAGTTTTTTTCCAGTTCTGTGAAGAAGGTCATTGGTAGCTTGATGGGGATAGCATTGAATCTATGAATTACTTTGGGCAGTATGGCCATTTTCACAATATTATTTCTTCCTAATCATGAGCATGGAATGTTTCTCCATCTGTTTATGTCATCTCTTATTTAGTTGAGAAGTGGTTTGTAGTTCTCCTTGAATAGGTCCTTTACATTCTTTGTTAGTTGTATTCCTAGGTATTTTATTCTCTTTGTAGCAATTGTGAATGGCAGTTAGTTCTTGATTTGGCTCTCTTCACATCTGTTATTGGTGTATAGGAATGCTTGTGATTTTTTCACATTGATTTTATATCCTGAGACATTGCTGAAGTTGCATATCAGTTTTAGGAGATTTTGGGCTGAGACAGTGAGGTCTTCTATATATACAATCATGTCATCTGCACATAGAGACAATTTGACTACCTCCTTTCCTAATTGAATACCCTTTATTTGTTTATCTTGCCTGATTGCTCTGGCTAGAACTTCCAATACTATATTGAATAGAAGTGGTGAGAGAGGGCATCCTTGTCTAGTGCCAGATTTCAAAGGGAATGCTTCCAGTTTTTGCCCATTCAGTATGATATTGGCTGTGGGTTTGTCATAAATTGCTTTTATTATTTTGAGATACATTCCATCAATATCTAGTTCATTCAGAGTTTTTTTTAGCATAAAGGGCTGTTGAATTTTGTTGAATGCCATCTCTGCATCTACTGAGATAATCTGACATTTTTGTTAAGTAATTTCTTGGAAACTGAAGGGATAGACATTGAATGCTAAAAGTGTTCTTCAAAGCACCTACCGGTTTTGGGGAATTGGCACATTTTTGTGCTAATATCGATACTAGCTGTCTCAATAAACTGTTTATTTACAGAGTCTGAAAGTAAACTTCTCAGTAGACCCTTAGGTCTTAGAGGATGTAGAAATTTTTGATTATTTTTCTATTGAGAATCACTTATTTATTTGAGAGGCCATTTGTTTGTCTTAAATGCCAGTTTTTCAGTATTTTTAAGTCCCTTTGGAAATATCCTGTTACATAATACAGATATACCAGATCTATAATTTTCCATCCCAGTTTAGTCTATCCCTTTAATTTCCAAAAAAAATTAATGTTCTGGCCAAATTCTTATTTAGGTTTTAGATTACTTACAAAAAGAGAGGATAGAGAACAATTTTTATCTGTTGTGACTAATACAATATATTGTCTAACAATATCTTGAAATCAGTTACTAAAGTCTTCTGTGGATTCATCTATTCTGTGTTTAAAGTTTGGATTTTATCAAATAATCTTTTAAAAAAACTTTATACATATATATAAAGAATATATATAAAAAGTATATATATATAAAGAATTGTGCTACATATATCATTGTATATACATATATACATAAATATATGCATAAAGATTGCCTTTTTATCAATATGTATTTTTTTAATTTATTTTACTTCTGGTGCATACTATATCTGGCATTTCTCCCCTTGTTATCCCTCCCTCCCCTCCCCTCCCTCCCCACCCCCTGTTGTCTCTCCTCTACCCCCCCAACTGTCCCCTGTGTGATGCTCCTCCCCCTGAGCCCATGAGTTCTCATTGTTCAACACCCACCTAGGAGAACATATAGTGAGAATATACAGTGCTTGACTTTCTATTCTTGGGTCAGTTTGCTGAGAATGATGGTTTCCAGATTCATCCAACTTCCTACAAAGGACACGAACTCATCATTTTTTATGGCTGTGTAGTATTCCATGGTGTATATGTACCACATTTTCTTTGTCCAGTCTATCATTGATAGGCATTTGGGTTGGTTCCAGGTCTTTGCTATTGTACACAGAGCTTCAATGAACATATATGTGCATGTGTCTTTATAGTATAATGATTTATAGTTCTTTGGGTATATACACAATAGTGGAATTGCTGGTTCAAATGGAATTTGTATTTCTAGATTCTTGAGAAATTGCCACAGTATCTTCCACAATGGTTGAACTAATTTACACTCCCACCAACTGTGTAAGAGTGTTCCTATTTCTCCACATCCTCTCCAGCATCTGTTGTCTCCAGATTTTTTAATGATCACCATTCTAACTAGCGTGAGATGATATCTCAGTTTGGTTTTGATTTGCATTTCTCTAATGACCGATGATGATGAGCATTTTTTCATTTGTTTGTTGGCCTCATATATGTCCTCTTTTGAAGTGTCTGTTCATATCCTTTGCTCACTTTTGAATGGGGTTGTTTGTTTTTTTCTTGTATATCTATTTTAGTTTTTGGAGATTCTGGATATTAGCCCTTTGTCAGATGGGTAGATTGCAAGAATTTTTTCCCATTCTGTTGGTTGCCGATTCACTCTAATGATGGTTTCTTTGCTGTACAGAAGCTCTGGAGTTTAATTAGATCCCATTTGTCTATCCTGGCTTTTATTGCCATTGCTTTTGGTGTTTTAGTCATGAAGTCCTTGCCTATGCCTAGGTCCTTGATGGTTTTGCCTATGTTTTCTTTTAGTGTTTTTATGGTGTTAGGTTTTATGTTTAAATCTTTGATCCATCTGGAGTTAATTTTAGTGTAAGGTGACAGGTAGGGGTCCAGTTTCTGCTTTCTGCACATTGCTAGTCAGTTTTCCCAACACCAAGATTGCCTTTTGTTTCTTGTTTTCTAATCTCTGTTGAGAATTATATCGTTGGAATTTTTACTTTTTTAAAAAATTCCATGCAGTGGGAAACAAAAAAAGGCTTCTACCATCTTTCTCCACTGAGGGACTCACACTTAAAAGGATAAATTAATAAAAGTCTGAGAACCCTGGAATACAGGGGTCTAATATTATATGAACTTCGGTGGTAAACTTCTTATCTATACTCTTATTTTCTTCTAACTTTTTAAGCAGCTCTATGAGGTTTCTTTTATGTATCATAAAATTTATCCACTGTAATTTTATAACGTGATGACTTTTACTGAAAGAATTGTGCAACTGTTACCACAGTCAAGACTATGAAATTCTGGTGACACCCAAAATTCCTTCTTGAATCTTTACAGGTAGACTCTGTATCCACCATGAGACCCAAGTGACCACTGATGTTCTTTGTGTGTTTGTATTGTTGCCTTTGCTACTAATACCATATAAATGGAATTACATAAAATGTAGCATTTTACATCTGGCTATTTTTGCTTAGCATAAGAAATTTGAGGTCCATCTGTATGGCACCATGATCAACAGTTTGTCATTGCAGAATAGTGTTACGTTGTATGGATATCCTACATTTTATTTATTCTTTCACTTGATGAACATTTGAGTGGTTTCCAGATTTTAGCTAACAAAAATAAAACTGTTATGAATGTTTGAACACAAATATTTCTATGAACATCTACTTTCATTTATTTGGATAGAAATTATGGATTAAAATAAATGTTTCTTGTGGCAGGTGAATGTTTAATTTATAATAAATAGTAATTTTTTAAATTACTTGTGCTATTTTACACTCTAACTGGCAATGTATAAGAGTTCTAATTTTTTCACACCCTTGCATAACTTAGTTTTGTTATATTTTTTGTTAAAATCTTTAGGCTGGGCATGGTGGCTCACACCTGTAATCCCAGCACTTTGAGAGGCCAAGGTGGGTAGATCACCTGAGGTCAGGAGTTTGAGACAAGCCTGACCAACATGGTGAAACCCTATCTCTATTAAAAATACAAAAATTAGCTGGGCATGGTGGTGGGCACATGTGATCCCAGCTACTCAGGAGGCTGAGACAGGAGAATGGCTTGAACCTGGGAGGTGGAGGTTGCAGTGAACCAAGATGGCGCCATTGCACTCCAGCCTGGATGACAAGAGTAAACTCCATCTCAACAACAACAACAACAACAACAACACCACCTTTCTAGTAGGTATGGAGTGGTCTTAAATTTTGATATTAATTGCAAATTAATTGATCACATTTTGATGTGTTTATTAATCTTTCATAAATATTGTTTAGTAAAATGTCTATTCAAAACTTTTGTCCATTTTAAAAATTAGGTTGTTTCCTTCTTTAGTTTTGAGAGTTTGTTTCATATTCAGATGTAAATTCTTTATGAGATATGTGATTTACAAATTTCTCCTAAGAAGTAGTTTATATTTTTGTTCACTTAATAGTGTTTTCAAGGAGTAGAACATTTAAATTTTAACAAAATCCCATTTATCACTATTTTAATGGATTATGCATTTGGTAGCATATTTAAGAACTTTTAGCCTAACCCAAGACCATGAAAATTTTCTAATTTTTCTCCCAGGAATTTTAGAATTTTCATTCTTACATTGAGATATTTAATTTATTTTTATTTATTTTGTATGCATGGTATGTGGGAAGGACTAAGTTAAGCAAAAGAAAATAGAAAACTAGATTTGATTAAAATTTAAAGCCTTTGCTCACCAAGATGTACTGTTAATAAAGGAATACATAAGCCACAACTTGGAAAAATATTTGCAAAATATCTCTCTGATGAAGAACCACTATTTACAATATACAGATTACTCCTATAACTCAGTATTAAAATGACAAATAATCCAGTAAAAATGTACAAAATATTTGAACATTTACTTCATTTGAGAAGACGTATAAGTGATGAGCAAGATGTGAAAAGTATCCAACTTCATTTAGTCATCAAGTAAATGTAACTTAAAACCGTAATGATATATATGCAAAAGAGAATGACTAAAATGAATTAATATTAACACCAACAAATGTTGGCAAGGATATGAAACAATAAATCTCTTACTCTCATGCCTTGCTGATGATGGTAGTGCCAAATGATAATATATTGCAAAATGTTCTGGGAATTCTTTCATATTTTGTATAAAAATTAAAAAGGCACAGGCACTAACTTTGTAACCCAGAAATTTTACCTAGGTGCTTACCCCCAAAATTATACTATATGTTCTCAAAAAATATTGTGTAACAATGTTCAAAGCAGCTTTATTTTAAAGTCCAAAATAGAATATATAGATGTCCATCCATAGTTGAATTGCATTGATACACTATTAAATATAATCTTACTCAGCAATAAAGAAGAACAAACCACTAATGCACAGAATACCATGCCTAAATCTCATACATATTACAGTTTGAAGTTTTACCCTAAAGAGAATAATTATATGGAAATATACAATAAATAGGCAATATAAACAATGCCAGACAAAATCAAGATAGTAATTTTTTAAGGGACATTACGATTTGGATTGACTAAAGAAGGTATGGCGAAACCCTCTGAGAAGATGTCAGTGCTCTGTGTGTTGACAGAGTTGGGATTATACAGGTTTTTGTATGTATTTATCAAAACTCAGTGAATGTACTCTTAAGATCTATGTGTTTCATTGTATGTAAATTTCACATGCAAAACAACAAAATCTTAAACAAATTTTGAATTCTAGTTTATAAAATCCATGGGGAATTGTTTAGGAGAAAGTATACTGATGTCTGACACTTCTTTTGAAATATATCAGAAAAGTCACTTCAAATGCATTAAAATATTAGATTAAGAGATGCATTGAAGGATGGTCAAATGGATATATGTGTGAAAAAGCAAAAATAGTAAAATTTCAAGAGTTTAATCTAGGAGGTGAGTATGTAAATATCCTCTCTAAATTTCAACTTTTCTTAATATCTATAAATTTTTATGATAAAATGTTGGGAAAAAATAAAGAGCTAAGTTTTCATTTTATTAAGGTGTTTGTTACATGGGTGTATATCTTTACCATCGTTACTGAATTGTTGTTTTAAGATGCTTGCATTTTACTTTTATGTAAATTTTGTTTCAATGAAAAACAAGCCTTTAATTATTTGCTTTAATTTCTATTTGAACAAAGCATTTTAAATAAGAAAACTATGCACTAAAGACCTAACTTAAGGAATTATTATAGTAAGATTTCTCTATGTTTGTTATTTTCTATTTATATTTTAAAGTAGAAATAATGATAATATCTTGATGCCAAAATGTGTAGAATATTGCACATTTACTAGATCCTTTCTTAAAAACTTAACATTTATTCCATGATATTGAAATATTTAACAAAATAAGCATTTATTTAGAATATAGGGCACAATGAGAAGTAAAATGAATAAAGGCTTGGATTCTTGGTATCAAGTAACTGACATTCTATTGCTTAGCTTAGAATGTAATGGTAAAGCTGATAGTCTTTTTTTTTGTTTTTCTTTTTTTTTTTTTGTGATGGAGTCTCAGGTTCAAGTGATTCTTTTGCCTCAACCTCCTGAGTAGTTGGGATTACAGGTGCATACCGCCATGCCCGGCTAATTTTTATATTTTTGTAGAGACAAGGTTTTACCATGTTGGTCAGGCTGGTCTTGAACTCCTGACCTCGTGATCTGCCTGCCTTGGCCTCCCAAAGTTCTGGGATTACAGGCATGAGCCACCATACCCAGCCAGCTGATAGTCTTTGACATGTATCTTAGTAAGAATAGTTGCAGAAGATTAATTTCAAGGTAAGAATCCATGGGAACATGAAATACACTAACTTCACTCATTTTGTTTATGATGATCTAGAAGGAATACAGTTATCTAGCAAAGAAAGAAATTTTTACATGTTCATATCATCTTGCTTAGAATTAATCCCTATGAAAAACGCAAAACAAAGTTTGTTTCACTAGAGAGATCTGTAGGACTCAGAGTCGTTCATAGTTAACAGGTCTGTTTATAATAGTTGTTTTGAGGACTTCTCACAGTGATTTTTTTAATACTGCCTTTCTTCAGTGGAGTGCTATCCAGTTGTGTGCTCTTATCTCTAAGGGAATAAGACACTATCCTAGTATAAACACAACATTTTGTCTATATACTCAACTTCACTCAAAGCTGAGTAACTTAACGTACTCTATTTATTTTTAGAAGACAGAGATACATTATAGAGTAGAAACTAAACTTCCCAGGCAATTTTAAAATAAAATATGTGACTTCAAAGACACTTGTTTCTGCTGGGCTGCTTCACACTCTTCTGTGGCTCCCCCTGAAGGCACACACAGTCTCCTGTGCTTTGAGGGACATGTTGATAGAGAAAGAAAATCTACAACTGCAATACAAGATCAAGAATGGAATTACATGGAACTCTACTGGTATAGATTTCATCTTAGCAGGTGCAGCTTGGTGAAAAAAGATACTTTTCTTCCCAGTCTCAGACTGTGCTTCTGTAGGGGCACTTTGATGTTAGACATAACCATGGTAGTTAAAACCATCCAGAGAAGTGTTTAACATCTGGTTTCGAATAACGCACAGGAATCTGTTATAGATTGTGAAATGTCATTGTTGCTCTGTTAAAGAATACATATAACTTAGCAAGAGAATCTGAACTAATTTCAAGATGTGCTGATACCATAATTGCTTCTGAAGGGAAGAGCTATGCAAGAAATATTTAAATAGGTTGGAAAGATTTTACTTTCTTAGTTTCAAAGTATAATTCATGAGATCATGAATTAAAATGTAAAACTTAACTTGGTGGCAGTTTTCAAGAACTATGTAATTTCACCTGTTCTACCTTTTTGCGAAATGTGTCCAGTTGAGGCAAGGGTGAACTAGCAAGAAAGGATAATTAAATGCATTTTTATCCAAATTGTTTGTGTTTATATTCAGAAAGTGAAATCTAAAGAACTCAGAATGTAGTTTTTATCTTTGGGATATAACTCTCAGAGAAAATATACTGGTCGTAAAGCAGTTTTCTAATATTTAAGGACTGGGTGATAAAAAGTGGAGCTAAAAAATAATCAAAGAATAAGCTACTCATATGCCCAGAAGAGAACAAGTATAATGAGGTATCATGGAAAACACATCAATGATCCTAGAATTTAGGAAGAGGAGTAAGAGAAGATCATACATTCCAAGAACTAGAGAGATGTTGAGGAGAACTGAAAAAGAACCATTGGATTCTGTAAACGTAACCTACTACTGACTTGGGGAAGAAGAAGCTGTTAATTCATAAATGAGTTGTTAATTCATCTTATGTTCAGAACTTTACTCTGCAGGTTTTGGAATTATGTAGAGCTATTATTCCTAAATCATTAGATTGTAAGAGCTCTATTATTGTCCAAGAGATTACTCTAAGCTCTATGAGTAGAAAAAAACAGTTTTTGAAATGTGTCCAGTGGAGGCAAGGGTGAGAATTTGTGAAATGTGTCCAGTTGAGGCAAGGGTGAACTATCAAGAAAGGATAATTAAAAATACATTGTATTCAACTAGTTTGTGTTTATATTCAGAAAGTGAAATCTAAGTAAGTCAAAATATAGTTTTTAAACTTTGGGATATAACTCTCAGAGGAAAAATAGGGTGGCAAGATAAGAAAATAATAATTAAATGCATTTTTGTCTAAACAGTTTTTTTTTGTTTGTTTGTTTTTGAGACAGTCTCTGCACAGGCGCCAGGCTGGAGTGCAGTGGTGTGATCTTGGCTCACTGCAACCTCCACCTCCGCGGTTCAAGCAATTCTCCTGCCTCAGCCTCCCGGTAGCTGGGACTACAGGCGTGTGCCACCATGTCCAGCTAATTTTTTTTTTTTTTTTTTTTTTTGTATTTTTAGTAGAGACAGGGTTTCACCATGTTGGCCAGGATAGTCTCAATCTCTTGACCTTGTGATCTGCCCACCTCAGCCTCCCAAAGTGCTGGGATTACAGGCATGAGACACTGTGCCCGGCCATCAGTTTGTATTTATATCCAGAAAGTAAAACCTAGAAATCTAAAAAAGTTAAAATGAAGTTTTTTATCATTAGGATATATATGTCTATCCCAAACTCTATCTATACCAACAACTATAAAAATAAATCATGTATCAAAACATTGTAATCATTCTAAAAAAAAGATAATCCTGGAGAAAACAGATTTCTCTACAAGCCTTCTAGTATAATACAAGCCTTGTTATGCCTGTATTCAGTTACAACAATAGAATATAGTGAGGTCTAGAAATTTGTCTATTAAAATTGCTCTTGACTTCTTTGGAAACTAAAATAATTTCTCATTTTCTTAAGGCCTTGTGATGAATGTAGGCCCTGACAATGACACTACTATGTGTTATGATAGCTGAGAACCAACTGCTTTCTTATTCTATGCTTTCATTCATAATTGTAAGGAAACACATCCATCTTCCTTCCTCCCCCGACTTCCTCCCTCCCTTCCTTCCCTCCTTCCTTCCTACCTTCCTTTTTTCTTTTTTCTTTTTCCTTCTTCCCTTCTTCCATTCTTTCTTCCTTATTTATCTCCTTTCTTTTTCTATTTCATTCTTCCTTTCTTTAGTAAAGCTACTACATATTTAATAAATATTTAGAAAGTGCTAGTTTCATTGTCAAAGGCACATAAAGAAATGAATAATAACAATGAAAACATTACAAAAGACACTAATAAAACTTCCTCAGTTTTCTCAACCTGTAGTCTGATTTAGCTAGGCTTTCTGTGGGTTTGGTTGCAATGGACCAAAGGTAGGGTGACATTTGATTTCTTGTATATTCCCTTTATACCCATTTGAAGTTTAAATCCAATCATTTGAAAATAAAATCTATAATAATTTTTATGTAATTCAAACTGCTTTTGTTAAACCAGGCTTGCCACTTTGGATCAATATTTAATTCCTACATTTTTACCATTTCCTATTATTCAAATACTATATACATTTCTAGTTTCTCCTTACCTCTCCCATGTTTCTGCTCTTTTTCTTAAGGCATAGCCTTTGGAAAAAAATGGCACCCCAGTTTGAATACCTTAACTTTGTGTTTACTATCTACTCCCAAGTAATCGAAAATAAGAAATAGAAATTCTACTTAAAAACAAACCAAACAAAAACTATGATTCCACTGGAATAGTTATAGTCTTTCCCTGAAAGTCTTCAAGCTAAATCAGAATGACTTCTACTTCAGGATACTAAAAATGTAGAAGAGTCAGAATTAATATCTGCATAGGACGGGGATTTGAATTTGATGCTCTTTCAGAAATTTTTCTCACCTTAGGTTGTCTGATTTTATTTCTACACCTTTATCTTCCTTAACTCTCCTACATGAACTTTGTTATCCTTCTCAGAGTCAGAGGCTCATTATTTCCTGAATATGTCTTGTGTCTTTCTGCACCCATGCATTTCCTGAAAGTTAGCACCTCTACCAGAAAAGCCTTTTGATGTTACTCTTCAATTGTCCATGCCCCTGCTTTAATTGAAGGAATGTGAATGAAGACTAGCTGGCTGTTACCCATAGGAAAAACTAAATACTTAGACTGCAAAATCAGCTTATCAACCTTAATAAACTGGATGGGATGCCCTTATAAATTGGTGATATCTAGAAATTTGTCTGTCAAAATTGTTCTTTGTTGGAAACAAAAAACAAAAACAATAATCAAGATCAGCTTATTAATCTTAATAAACTAGGAGGGATACCCTTAATAAACTGGTATCCCATCCAGTTTATTAAAGTTGATAAGCTGATCTTGCAGTCTAGGGCATTGTCCCACATGCATGTCTTATTTAACTCTGTTTGCTGTGAAAAAAGACAGCAATGAATTAATTCCTCTTTTCAATGAAGAAAATGACTGCTTTCAAGCTCTGTTTCTTCCATGAATCCTTCAATAATGTTCATGCCTTCCAAAAAATTGTCAGTAAATGCCTACCTTAGCTCTTTAGTAGCAAGATCATTGCATGAATAATGGGTGGGGGAAAAAAGAAGCATGTGGGGTGATGTAAGACGTGATTCTTCTTCATCGCTGCCTGTCATCCAATGGGCTACTGGCCCCAGTTACTCACTCAGCAATAATGCACTTAATTCAGCATTAATATTATTTTTCTTGAATATAAAGAACTCATTCAGATTCTCTGAATGGTGAATTGAACACATGTGTTAGTTTATTCTCCTTTTATACTTTAGTTAGCTTAATCACACATAAAATTTCTTTCATAAATCCTTCTAATGAACCTTATTATGACTTACACTGACCATCTATAACATGCTTGAAAGTTTTGATTTGTCTTATGCTACCACTTTCTTAAATAATCAATTAAATTGTAGGAAATAATTTTCCATATAAGATCCTTTCTCATACAAAATTGCTCCTCCTTCATATCCTTCCTTGCAGAAAAATATATTTTCTATTCATAACTTTCTTTACATCTCTCTTCTATTCACTGGTTCTCTAATATTTTGAACTTCCCTTTTAATAGGCTATGAATGAGACATAAGTTTTTTTTTATTCCAATAAAAAATACACCTTCCTTGGCACATTTTATGTATACCTTAGAAGCAAGAAGTCCTGAACTTCCCACCAAACATTGGTATTCTATAGCTGAGAACCATTTTATAATTTTAAGATTTTTCTTATACAAAAAGCTCACTGTTTACATGTATTCCATTCACATATATTTAATTTTATTCAGTTTGACCTAGATAGCCAACAAAAAGCAAGATACTATGCAAATTCTGTTGCCATTTAAAGCCATTTTAGCCATTTTAAAGCCCATGAACATTAGTGATTTATATAGGTAAAAATCTTAAAGTTAAATTTTAGAAGACACAACATTCTCTTCAAACTAGTAAGTTTAGTCTTGTTCAGCTTATTAGTGGTAATTTATTTAAAAACCATTTGATAACCTGCTGGATATCGCACATCACAATACCTGCATATACACCTAAATAAACAAATCAAATAAAACTCCCTATATATGACAACCGAGTTCAAGTTATTCACAAAATTGGGATTCATCTACCTGGCCAAATCATGTTTGTCCCAGTAGGTATCAAAAACAGAAGGAGGCAGAGAACAGGATCCTATAACGTCAGATAAGGAGGGAGGGGGTGAACTGTGTTGCTCAAGGGGATATTTTGGAGTTCCTGAGCCGCTGCAGAACTCACCCGGCAGCACTGCCACTGAACAAAAATATTCAAGTGGCCGCTTGTCTTCCACTGTGGAAAGCAGTTTATCATATCAACGGTCAGAGACCCCAGTAAACTTAATTGAGCAAGGGAGCTCTCTGGACTAATGGAGATGGCTAACTCTAGAATTGATGGGGTGCTTTTTTTGTCTCTCACCAGGGACAGTTAAGATATTCTTATTATCAGTAGCCCTCTGGCTTATAGTGGGAGGCCTACTGATTCTGGCCCATGGGCTGGCAAATTAAGGCCTCTTCTGGGTACCTCACCGATCCCACAATACTTTCTCAAAATGGGTAATCCTAAGGGGCCATGGGGCTTAAACTATCGGCTAATATTTTTAGTTTTTGGCTATTTGTTTGTCTTATCTACCCTTTTTCCCTGTCTCTATTGCTGCACACTTTAAATATCATGCTTCAAGTTGACTTATAGGAGACTGAGGTACCACTTCCGCTTTTTGTAACTTCCTTCCGATGTTAGATGCAGATTAAGTATTAAAATGTATACCAGGAGAGTTTGCCCTTCTGGGATAGTCTGAGTCTGTATTAGCATATTTCCTGAATGCCTCTACTGAATGACTTTTCCCTGAGCTATATAACCTTGTCATAATTGACTGGCTTAACCACATACTTTTTTCTCTTATTTTTTTTTCCTCACAGCACAGAAGCAGATGACAGTATTTGTAAGTTATGACAAGTTAAATCAAAGAACGTAGATTAACAAACTCCTCCATACATTTCCTGTATTCTCTGAAAACTGGCCAAAATTTTCTTGTATAAAGCCAAATTAGACATAAAAATGGCACATGTACTTTAAGTGTTCCCCCATTTCCATCAGCTGTCTCCTACATTTGACATAGGTTTGACTTTAGGGGCTGATATGGGGCCTCATTCCTGATGGTACTGGTTGGGCTTACTTTCTTGGGCAGTGGGGTCTGTTATAGGCTGGGGCTAGTTGGATAAGGCAGAGGCAATGCCCGATGACCTTGGAGTGAGATTCTTTATTAGAAAACTGGTTGGACTCCCCTACCCAGAATTGGATGACTGAAGAGACTCTGGGGAGGGCAGAGGCCTTCTAAGGGGAGTAACTAGGAGAGGATCCCTTAGGTGCAGCTTCCAATGCCTGGAAACAACATAAACCAGTAAAGGGCCATAAAATCCTGTACATAAAGGACTTCTTTCCATTTTCCTTCTTTTTTACAGAATAAGTCCAATTGTGAAATATGATTATAACTTATAGAACCATGTTTAAACTAAATCTGTTGGTTTTCTAATTGAGTTTAAACACAATGTTGCAATATAAAGCAACTTCCTTTTTCTTTAAGCCAAATTTGAATTTGCTCCAATAGCCTAAAAGATACTCCAGCACAATTCCTCTGTATTGTTCATCATTATGCCCATGACTAACAAGGATTTTTACTGGACACAGAAATTTTTCTAAGTCTAACAAGAGGGAACATAAGTAGGCCCTTGCTATTTTCCTTTTCACTTTCTCACTTCCTGCAGAGAAAGTGTAAGTATAGATATCAAGGTGTTATGAAAGTGGATTATAAGCATTTGCCAATGAAAGAACTACAACAAAAGAAGTATTTTTATTAAGCAAGTCTTTTTATTAAGCAATAAAGAAAAGTAAGTGAAGTGATAATAAGAAAAGAAAATGCTGCTATAGAAAGGATTCTTCCAGGGTGGGCCTCCAACCCACAATCCTAAAAGGAAAGTCAATGCTGGAAACCCCAGAGCATCCAAGGGTTGGCCAACAATACCAAAGGCCAAACACCTGGAGTACCCAAGCATCAGCCAAGTGGGGTCCCCATACCAAATGCCAGAAACCCTGGAGAATCTGGGTGCCAACCAAATGCCAAAATCCCTGGAGCATCAGGGAGGTATCCAACAGTGAACCCTAAAGACTTGGTTGGAGCCACAGAACAACATGACTCTGGCCTCCATGAGTCCACACAATGTGGGACCTCTCACAATCAATTGTCCTACTTTAAACAAGTGCCCAGGGAGTCAAAAAAACAAAAAAAAAACAAAAAAAAAAAAACAAAAACAAAAAAAAAAACAAAGGACTTCACACAAAACATTCACTTTAGAACAGAAAAATAACATGGCTGACAGAGCAATAAAATGGAATCAATGGAGAAAGGACCCAGGAAAGAGGTAACAAGAACATGTTTTGGGGCACTGAAATGAAAATGGACTTTTAACTACTACTTAGCTAATGGCTTTTATTCCCTAGCTTAACCAATATTGGTTGGTGGATTGCTGGGGGCAGCAGACAGATGACTTGCTGGCCTCCTAGTAGGAGTATCTGGTCTCACATGCATTATGGCCACTTGCCAATTCCCTCAGCTCTGCTGCCCATTGTGAAGGATGCACATGTATGTTCATTGCAGCACTGTTTACAATAGCAAAGACCTGGAACCAACCCACATGCCCATCGATGATAGACTGGACAGGGAAAATGTGGCACATATACACCATGGAATACTATGCAGCCATAAAAATGATGAGTTCATGTCCTTTGTAGGGACATGGATGAACCTGGAAACCATCATTCTCAGCAAACTGACACAGGAACAGAGAATCAAGCACCACATGTTCTCACTCATAGGCAGGTGTTGAACAATGAGAACATATGGACATAGGGAGGGGAGCATCACACACTGAGGTCCATGGTGGGGGTCTAAGGGAGGGACAGTGGCAGTTAGGGAGTTAGGGAGAGATAACATGGGGAGAAATGCCAGATGGAGGTGATGGGGATGGAGGCAACAAACCACATTGCCATGTATATACCTATGCAACAATCCTGCATGTTCTTTACATGTACCCAAGAACCCATATATACATATATATGAGACTTTGGCTGGTGGTACAGATCTGCAGTGTTAACAGCTCTTGATTGATACAGACTCAGGGTTATAACTGCAGCTTTTGATTGATACCTTACTGTCTCTTGTTAGTCTCTGCCTCTCACTGTCTCATCTTCCCACTGTCAAGCTTCTTGCTGTCTCACTATCCTGCTGCCTCTCTGTCTCTCTCCAATTGCCATCTCTCCACTGATCACTGACTACCACCATCACTGATATCTCACAACTTATGACTAGTGACTACCATATGGGCAGTTCAAGACAAGACATTTCTAATCGACATTCAACAAGAGAATTAAACTTAGCAGGAAGTTACTTTTTGACCTTGGAGTTAGTGTCTTACGAGTTAATTATATAATTTGGATATTTAATTGTCTCAGGCTAAGATAATGAGGTGTATGTTATGGTCACAGAAAACATATTCCTTGTCTGGGAATAACAAAGGTTAAGTGCTTGGACCAGGAATGTTTCTTTGTGTTAAGTAGTGCCTAGTTGGATACAATCCATGTTTACCTCATTTCTTTTTGTTTTCTAAGTCTAGCGGTTAATGCATTCTTTCTTTAAATGTGTTAATCTCTTCAGTCAAATTAGAGTCATGTCCTACTTAGGGAAAGTCTTCACCCTTATAGTAACTTATCTTTCCTTCCTATATTCCACCATTTTTCAGCCCTGAAGAAGAAACTCCTTTTCTCTTATTAACATGCTTTCATAAAACATTTTTTATCACAGCTCACAAGTACAAATAACTGGAATCCATATTCCATGCATATGATTGGTACCTCCTCATATAAACTATAGACATGAAGCTCTATGCTAGCAAGTTAGCACACTGAAAATATGTAACCCCACAATTCTTATTTGAAAATATAAATTATACTTGAAATTTGCCAAAATATTCAAAAGTATAAAATTTATGACATGGCAATTACTTTTAATTGTTTTTAGTAAAAAATTTTATTTAGTTTTTGGATGTTTCAAATGTATTTTATTTATGAACTGTTTAAAATATTAATAATTGCTTTATACAAGTGTTTTAGAAATTCAATGAGAAAATATGCAAAATACATACATTATAAAATATTTATAAATGACTATATTTAATATCACAAAATATTTACCTTTTTTGAATATTTACCTTATTTTTGTAACAAGTATGTAAAATTGTAAAGAAAATTTCCATTGGTATGTGTCAGCAAACATTTATAGGTTAGGAATAAATGCATTTTAAATGACAGGAATGGACAAGAAGTGCCTTTTTAAAATGGCAAACATTTATAGGAATAATAAATATTGCAAAATTGCAAATACAAATAGCATTTTTCCATTATACTTCATTTCTCAATTTTTCATCAGTTACTTTCCTGGCAAGTTATCTCAGCAAAACCTATTTTCAACATTATATTTGACAAATAATAGAAGTTTGTATTGATAAGATTACTGGTTAGGGAAGTTGGCTCCAGGAGCTCTTCTGCTGTAAATTGGGGCATGTTGTTTTATTCATCATGTGCTAAAGAAGAGATCAGACAAAATTATCCTGAAGAATCTTCCTGAACTCAAACATACAGAAACATACATATGACTGGGCTCAAATGTGAACACTCCTGTCCTTGACAGTCATTCTGCCTACCTCTTTGAAACTTAATGAAGATTTTCTAGAACCACTAGGAGAATCCCCAAGTTTCTGGGAAGAATATAAGCTTATAAGTATATCCAGGAATCTAAGGTTTCCAAGGCCCCAGAAAATCAGATATCCTGGGTTTGAGTTCGGCATCTACTGTTATGCAGTATATCAGATCTTGGACAAATCACATAATAATCTTTATCTTCAAAGTCCTCTTATAAAAGGTAAAAATAGCTTTTATCCTGCCTCTCTTACATGCTTGCTAAGATGTATGTTTATATTCACATGTGTATGTATATATGTATACATAAAAAAATACCAAGCAATAATACAATGAAAAGTGTGCATGTATTTTATTCAAGTCTAGAGTATTTCCTCATTTTCACTGTCAGTTCAGGTGTAATGCTAAGAACTTTACTTCCATTGCCTCTGTTTATCTCTTATAATTCTCAGTTATAATTCTCCTTTTCCAGATTAAGAAATTGAGAATTAAAAGTATTAATTAATTACCTAAAATAAGATTGATGGTAAATGGCACAGCACAGATTTAAAAATGGGAGTCTAGCCTAACCTCAAAGTCTGTCTAAAATAATTCTGAAATAATCACAGTAGTTTAGGGTTAAGGCTCATAATAAGTAATGATGAAAATATACTCTTCATTACCTAGAATTCTGTGAATTCTACTTATTCTGAATGTTCCCTAACATCTCTGACTGCTTATTTCATCTGTGAGTTTCTAAGCTCCTGTTACCTCATATGCTAAATTATTTAACGAGATTCGAATGCTACCCAGGTTACCTGCAGATGGAAACATCTAGTTTTGTTTTCTATTGGTTGTTTGAGTCTTTAAATTATTCCTCTATAGCAGTGAGTGTTTTCTGAATTTGAGGTATTCTTTTCATCCTTCTTACTGGTCTTTCTTTATCTACTTCCAATCTAACATCTCATCCCTATCCTCTACAGTAAAATATCTAAGTCTGTGTGCTCCACTATCCTAAAATAATGTTCTCTTGCCTTGCCTTTTAAAACAGCTAATTCTTGTTCTATAAACATTTCTTCGGTTAATGCCCCGACTTCTGAATTATATTACACAAACTTTTCATTCTGCCTTTCTTTCCTTCCACTGCACTTGAAACTGCTCTTTCACAGTAAACAATGGCCTCTAAAATGTTTTCTTCTTTTTTAATTTACATACTTTTTCGGTGGGAATTAGCACTGTGTGCCACCCTTTCTCTACTCTTTGATTTCCTAAACCTCCTAACATTCTTATTATTTTCAATAATCTTTATTGAGTTATTAGCTTCTACTTGCTTATTCAAAGAAATAAAGGAGAATGGCAAGCAGGGAGAAACCCATGTCTCGATCTTGTCCCTCGTGGGAATAAACAAAGATAACTTACATGAGAATGACCATAGGCTATTGTCTTAGTATATTTTCTGTTGCTATCACTGGATACCTAAAACTGGATAATTTATAAAGAAAAGAAATTTATTTTTACAGTTCTGGGGCTGGGAGTGCATCTGGAGAGGGACTTCTTGCTAGTCAAGGAGTGCATCTGGAGTGGGACTTCTTGCTAGTTGGGACTCTCTGCAGAGTCCTGAGGTGGTGCAGGGCATCGCATAGCAAGAAGGCTCATTACAGACAGCCAATGTGGCTTTTATAAAAATACCCACTCTCATGATAACTACCCCATTCCCTTGAAAGCCTCTTCATTCATTAATCTATTAGTCCACGAATAGATTAATACACACATGAGGGCAGAGCCAATGTGACCAATCACCTCCCAAAGGTAACACAGGGCTGCATTGAGCACCAAAATTTTCAGCACATGAACTTTTGGGAGACACATTCAAACCATAGTACTTACTTGTTTAGGTATTGCTATGGCAAGAAAATCAGCCACCATCACTTGCATTTGGCAGAGACTCAAAGGCAAGCAAGGAAATGGAAATGCTTTATAGCAGAGGGCAAAAAACGAGATGCTTTAGGTATACCTTGGAGGTTGTTGTTATGTGAAAGCTGGAGCTGAGCTAACTAGATAACCAGCATTCTATGTAATTGGTTTAGGAAGCATATTTGCTCATCCTAGTTGATCCTGAGTTGGAAGCAGGGATGGAAGGGTTAAAAATTAGGATAGCTAATATCCATTGCCAAAGTCCTGATCACTTTGGGATACTTTCTGTAGAGGCTGTGGTTTACCTTCTCAAAGTGGTTACTCCTGGATTGTGATTAGAATTCTATTTTTATATACAGCATAGGCATTGCTTCTCTCTCACCATAAATTCCCCATAGAGGCTACTTTTGGAAATTAGCCCCTGCTTCTGACTGTGCTTTTAGTTGTTGTTGTTGATTTGTTTGTTTCTTTGTTTTTACCATAGATCATATATAGACCGTAGCCAAACAGTGAGAACTGAATAGATATTCTCTCTTTCTAACCTGCTTCAGCTATAGACATGTTAATGGAATAGCATGCTCATTATAATTCATACAGTAACTTCGTGATCACATGAAGAGAGAGCTTCTTAAATATATGGTAGGACCATTTTGTTTTCAAATGGATTTAAAGGTAGATGCACAACTGGAAATAATAAGCATTTAATTTTTTCTTCCTGTTTACACAGAAGACACCTTAAAAAATGGGAAGACTACTTTTATCCATCTTCACTTCTTTTTCTCCCAAATAATTTCATTTTTCTTCTATCCTTCAATTCTGCTTCAGAGAGTGATATATTTCTATTCTGAAATCTATATGGTGTCACCTGAACCAGGTATACCACAGTGATTTGAATCAAGAAGCAGATAAATCATGTGTGATTGATAACAGAGTTCTACACCGAGAAAAGAATGAATTACAATAAAGAATAATCAGTCCTGTCAAGCTAGAAGGAAGGTATCGTGGGGCTTAATGTTGTATAAATACAAAGCCCTAAGATTTTAGAGTTTTATGCAGTACTACCATAAATCATGGCACAAAACATTTTTGTACTTCACAGATGATGCACACACATTTCTTTTTATCATTTGACAGACACATTTCAAGATTCATTAGCCTAGCTTCTGCTGTGCTTCTGTGAGTAAAATCTGTCCTGTTCCTATATACATCCAAGGAGAGAGCAAAAATGTTTTAACAGACCACATATAAGAACCCTAAAAAACTGGGTCTACCTCCAAAACTGAGAATAGAGCAAGCTACAAAATTTTATTTCAATGATACTCACCCTTATATTGAAACAGTGACACAAAGTTATTTTTATTTATTAATGTCACAATTTTCATGTAAAATTCAATGAGTTTTGGTCATAATACTATTACATTTCTATTATATGAAAAACTTCTTTATGCAATCCACCCACTGTTCCATCTAACCTAATCTTAATCCCTTGTCAAAAGTCTACTACTATTCTAATTTCAATTTCCATATACTAGTTTTCTCTGTTCTTGCATTTCGTTTAAATTATGTACACTTTATACAGTGTGTATTATTGTGTTTGTGGCCAGTACTTCTTTCCTTGTCATTGTGATATAGGATTCCGTTGTGTTTATATACCACAATTTGTTTATTATCCTATGGATGGAAATTTGAGTTGTTCCTTTCCTATTGAAAAAGTAAAACTGCCATAGATAATCCTTTAGTTATTGTGTACATATCCCCTCATTTTTCCTGGACATTGTGGAATTGCTGAGTTATGTCTGCTTAATACTATAAGACACTGACCAAGAGTTTTCCAAAATGGCTGTGCCATTTTGGAATGTACCAATGTAAATTCTACCTAGAACTATATGATAATTTCTATGCTTCCATATCCTCATTAACTCTGGGTATTATCAAGCTATTACATTATAACCATTTTTATAAATGTGAAATGGTATCTAGTTGCAGCTTTTCATTTTTATATTCCTATTGATTAATGATGTCAAGTACCTTTTTCATGTGTTTAGTGTTTAGTGAATATTTATATATCCCTCAAGTATATATTCATGTCTTCTGCCCATTTTGCTGTGTTGTTGGTCTTGTTTGTCTTTTATTGTTACTTTGTTGGTGTATTCTATATATTCTGGAAACAAGTCTTTTTGTCTTCAAATTATTCTTGACCTATGTCTCCCTGGATCTCTACATACTATTACAAATTTTGTTTAAAATTAAGAAATAGTTTGTTTAAAATTCAGAAATAGTCTAGACAAACAAAAATTCACAAGAGTAATAGAACAAAAAATTCCAAATAATCTATTCACCACACCGGATATGCCAACCATAATTCTTATAAACTAAAATACTGCAAATGCCGTCCAATTATTCTAGTACGCCACTTCCTAGTTACATTTCCTTTTAGCAACATCAGGAAAACACACAGAAAGCATTTTCATGTTAGTATTTATCATCCATGTAATTATCTAATCTTCTGTAATGCATATATGTATACCTGAGGGATAAATAATATTTTGAAACCTGATTATAACAGTACTATTTATACATATTTTTCTAATATTGTATAATTTAGAAAACCTACATTTTGAATGTTCTCACCACAAAGGAAGGATAAATATATGAAGCGATGGTTATGCTAAATACTCTGACTTGATTTTTATATAATGGATACATGTATTGAAACATTATACTATACCTCATAAATATTTAGTATTGTGTGTCAATTTAAAACAAAATTTAAAACAATATTGGTAAGGTATATATTGCAGTTGTACAAAATGAATAACAAATCGGTATTGAGAAACATGATAACATATGACTTTAATAAAGGAATCATATTTTAATGGGAAACTGAATAATATAAGCGATACAAGTGATATAAGTTTTCACAAATTTGTTTTAGGCTTATTGCAATTTCATAAAAATGTCAATAAACATTAAAATAATTTTACCAGTTTTATTTAGAAGAATTAATACAAAAGGTCCAATATTATAACTAAAGTAAAAAGGAAAAATTCATTACCAAAGTGGAAACCACAATGAGTTCATAGAGGTATAAAATAAAGCACCAAGATATCAATTGAAAACAGAGAAAATTAACAAAAAGAAATTTGTAATAATAGCCATTTAATTTATTAAAGTATTAAATCCAATTATAATCAAATAAGAACTAATCAATAGTTATACTACTGTATTGCCATAATTGGGAATAGGTATCAATATAAATTAATTAGTTAATTTTTATTTAGGTTAGTGTTTGAATATTAACATAACCATTAATTTTTCTGCTCTTCCGTATTGATTCTTGTGTGCCTACCTCTATAGATCTTTGAGTCAAATTCTGTGGAATACATTCCTAAGAACAAAATTACTGTCATAAATAAGTTGACACATACAGTTATCTTGCTTGGAACAGACTGGAAATAAGTTTATTGTCTCAGAGTAAATATAAATAGCTTCCTCTTTCAATCTCAAAGTTATATGTTTATCCTAATTTTAAATTCTATGCACACTTAAATGACTGCAGGTTACTCTTTACAATGGCTGTAGCAGTCTACACTGTCTTCAGTATTGTGTCAGAGTTTCTGTATATCAACGTCACTGCTAGCATAAGGCAATATCCAGCTCTCTGATTCTTTCAGCCAAATAGATATAAATGATAGCTCATTGTGGTTTTAATTTTTATTTTTCTAAGTACTAATGACTTTGAATATATCTTATGCTTAGTTGCATCATTGATTTCCTATCTTATAAATTGTATGTTTGTACTTATACCATTTTTATATCTTTACCTCAGTATTCCTATTTCCATAATTAGAAGCAAAGTATTAGCTTCAAGGAGACTATGGAATATTAGGACCACAATCAGTATTTAAGTCAAACAAATATTGCCTTGATAACAGAATTCCTCTTAGTTTTTTTTAGATGATTCAGTACAATATTATTTCTGCTCAAACATGACCTATATTTACCTCTGTACCTAATAATAATTTTTATGTTTTTTTTTCAGATATGTATATATTCTATTTTAGTGAGCTAGAAAAGTTTCTTCTTACCTGGTTCCACAGTCCTTCTGGCATTGAAATTGAAGTCAGGGAGCACAAAAAATAAGGAAATGGGGAAAATAACTATAGTCTTAGAATTGAAAGACTGACTCTGGGCATGACATGAGTTGAAGTCTCTGTATGCAGTTGAGTTGAAACATCTGTCAAATGCTCTTGTTATAGTCAGCTTCCCCCAGTAGATTTGAGTTAACCTCCAGGAAATAAGATGTAATTTCAATATATGCCCTTCAGACTCTAAGACACTAGGTTTTAAAATAGAGCTCCATAACCTTTGTTTAGGTATAAGAAAAAAGGATAAGATATTACTTACAAAGGATCACTTATAAGATGTCACTTATAAGATAAGAAAAAGGATAAGATGTCACTTCCAGAGTTAATGATATGAATCAATGAAGAAAGAAATTAATTTTAATCTCTCAGTTCACACAGCCAGAGTCTCCCAGTTTTCTATTTTCTGTTAGCATCCTATTGTGCAGAAGATGCAATCATTTCCTCAGGGGGTTAACTTTAAATGAGTGTGCAGTATAATTAAATACTCTGTCTTGGAAAAAGATCCTATAATTCAAAAAAAGCACTTTAAAATGAATATTATTAGCATATTTAACAGTAAGAATTGATTTAAAGGATGTATGTGAGAAATTGGCATAAACAATTATAGGAACCTTACTCCATTTGACCATCAACTGTGGAAATATCTCTGTATGTTATTTTATTTTTTATTATGGCATGTCTTGATAATGACTGTCCCCTTACATTAAAATAATCTTAACAGACTGTACATGGTCAGTTTTATAAGTTTAGTCATTTTAATGGCTTATTAATATTACTTCCCCATTGGCTAGATTTATTGCTGAGCAATCAGTCTTTAATGTGACCCCAAATTCCAAATCAAGCATAACATGTTCAATTTGGTAGTGCAATTTTAACACTGCTAGTATGGACACTAAATTTTTGTCAGTCTCACTCTGTGTCCTTGGCCAGTTCATTAAATTTTCGGGTGGATGAATATCTTCCTCTATTAAGTTGATGATATTCTACTTGTCAAGAATAGAAGAAGAAAGAGCTAATTAAAAGTATGAAATGACTTTAATGCTAACAAGTGTAAAATAAGTGGTAAGTTGAACAGTTAAACCTTAATGTTTGCACTACATGACTATGAAATATAATTAGTTACAATGTTCACTTTACCTTTTACCCAAAACAATTTGCAATTTGATTATACAAGACCCACAATATAAAGTCTTGATTCAGGATATATATCAGGTGATTCTTAATATTAGCCAGGAGTAAAAAGGGAATGAAGATGATTGAACAGGCTCAGGATAGTAAGACATTATTCATTATATTAATGACAATAATTTTAGCATGTGAAGTATGAGTTTTTGACACTTTAAATACCTAGATATAATTTATATGGTTGGTTGTTTAACCAAGTTTGCACTTTCTTTAAAATGATCTGTTTATTTTCTGTTGTTATCTCTTCTTCATTTAACATATACCCCACCTCCTGCTCACTTGCACTCCCAGCTCCAAGCTTAGTTATGACAGGTCTACAAGTAAACTTCATCCCTGGTAAAAGTATAAAGTTCAAGAACTCTAATTACACCAATTACCTAACGGCATTTCTCTGACCACAGAAATAAACATATGACACAATCCATATCAATTTTTTTAAAAGTAGATTTGCCAGGATTTCTGTGAAATAAGTTTACTTTTAAAAACATTTTAAGAATAAGGGACCACAAAAAATAAAAATTTTCTTTATCTTCAGATATCTCAGGGTATCAGGTATGATTACAAATCTTGAAACAGTTATAGACATTTTTAGTGATGGGAGATGCTAGCCAACAGCTGAAAACTATATATGGAAAGAAGGATGTAGCACAGGCAGACCAAAAAGTTGAAGGCATAACCATGAAAGTTAAGTCAAATTTGCTTTTGTTCTATTTTTGTACTTCCAGATAAATGACTAGTACATTTAATTTTTGTTTAAGATCAAGTCCCTCTGCATATGGTTGCACAGATTGTATTTTAAAGAACTCCAGTGGGTGCTATTTGCATGGATGTTTACTGTGATGACCCTGAGTGAGGAGTTATGTTACCTCAGGGTAAAGCATTCTAAATCATGCAGTGGTTAATGCAACCTACAGTTAAGGTTCTTTGCAATGCTTAACACTACTAAAAGTTTAATGTTTCTAAAAAGGTTTAGGACTATCAAGATAATGGTAATATTAGCAAAAGTTTGAGCAACAGCCATAACACAATTATATTCAACTTGATTATATTAACATTTTTGCTGAGCAATTACTGTATGCCAAATAATATGCTAGATGATGCAAATATTAAAGAAAAGTCGGAAAAATACTGTTACTACCTTCAGGGATGTTACATAGTTTGAACCATACATCAACAAAAGCATCATACAAAACACCCCCCAAAAAACAACAAAATATCTAAGTGGTTAGTAGGAGATTTAAAGAAGTAATATATAACATATAATTTAGATTAGAAATTGCTTCAGTAAAGACGTATCTTGAAGTGTGCCACTTGAAAGATTTTAATAGATGTAAATGTAGCAGTGGTATTTTGTAAGCAAAGTTATAGAAACTGAAAAAGAAATCTGCATATAAAAAAGTATGATAATTATTGTGGACAAATTATTAGAGAATTTCTACAATGCATTTGAAATAGCTGCAGGAAAAAAGTCATGAATTTTAATATAGATCAAGTAGAAAGTATGCATTCTGAGAAGAAAGAAAAAAGATTGAAAAACAAATACTTGGAGATCCATTATACAATGTTATACACAAAACACACACACACACACACACACACACACACACACACACACACATATTTAATGGTAGTCTGAGAATCCAGAGAAACAATAGCAATGTGGCAAAATAAATTTTGAAAAAATAATGGTCAAAGCTTTTCAAATGTGCTAAAAATTCTTAATCTACAGATTTAAGTAGAAGAAATACATAAATCACACCTAGACACACTATAGTCAAACTAGTGAACAGCAAAGCAAAGGAAAAATCTTGAAAGATGAAAGGGAAAATTAAATAATTATTTAGAGGGGAAGAGTAACACATGTAAAGACTGACTACTCATAATGATGCAGACCAGAGGGCAGTGGGATGGCATGTTCAAACTGTAGGAAGAGACACTGTTAACCAAGAATTTTATATCTAGCAAAATTATACTTCAAAATTAAAAAAAGTGAAAATAGTCCTGGATAAACAAAATTTGAGAGAATATATTGTTGCACAACTTACCATTCAAAAATACTGAGAAAAAATTCTTCAGCTTTAAAGGAAATGACAGGAGAGATAAGTGCACAGAAATATAAAAAATACAAAATATATAATTCTGGATTTATATCTTATATGTATATGGCAATAATAGCAAAAAGGAAGGAGCAGAAAGCAGAGCTGTATTCAAGCAAATTTCCATATTGTACCTAAATAAAGTTAATAAAAATCTAAAGTAGATTGTAGTATATTAATTTCCGTATAAACTGTTGAGCAACCACTAAGAAAATTAATCCAAAAAATAATCAAAAAATTAACTAGTTAAAATGATACACTATAACTATTTAGCACAAAAGTAGACAGCAAAAAGAAAACACATAATGTGAAATATCTAGAAAAATTAAAATATTAGAAAGTTTACTTTTTTTGGTTAAGGAAAATTACAAAACACAGAAGGCCTACAATCTTTGTTGTTGTTGTTGTTGTTGTTGTTGTTGATGTTGTTGTTGTTGTTGTTGTTGAGATGGAGTCTCACTCTGTTGCCCAGGCTGGAGTGCAGTGGCACAATCTTGGCTCACTGCAACCTTGCCTCCTGGGTTCAAGTGTTTCTCCTGAAGACCTACAATCTTTATAACAAAAGATAGTTTTTTAATTTGGAGAAAGGTGCCCACTTAAGTCAGACTCCTACTATGGAGGCTGGGAGATAAGGCCAGTATCTTCCTTGATAATTACCTTTGAAATGAATGGTTCCCAGGTCCTTTAGAAAGTAAAACCTGAGTTGTAAATCTGCTAAAGACCCTTAGAACAGATTTACATCTCAAAGGGACAGGGAATAATTTACAATTACAAGTTTTCTAAAGCAAATGCTATAAGAAAAGGGAGACTAGAGGCCTTGAAACAGAAAAAAACAAAAAACACCAAAAGGTGACAGAAAAAAACAAAAAAAGGTGACCTAAACTTTGGTCAAACTGAGGGAAATATTAAAGGATTCTTGCCTTAACAAGCAAAGTATGTCAACAGCAAACTGTTAAAAATAAAACAAGATTACACAGCATTACCAAGTAGAACTGATCCCAGGCATTTGAGGTTGTTTTACGGATCTTTGACAATGTTGACAAAAATAAACAATGGGTAAATATACCCTATTCAAAAAATAATGCTGGGAAAACTGACTACCCATACATACATGAAAGTGAACCCCCAGCTCTCATCACATAAAAAAATGAACTCAAGACCGATTCAAGACCAATTAAAAACTTAAATGTAATACCTCAAACTATAAAAATTATAGAAGAAAACCTTGGAGAAACTCTTCTGGACATAAGCATAAGCAAAGAATTTATGATTAAGACATCACAAGCAAATGCAACAAAAACAAAAATTGGCAATTGAGGCTTAATTATACAGTAAAGGAACTATCTACAGAGTAAACAGACAGCCTAAAGAATGGGAGAAAATATTTGAAAACTATGTATCTGACAAGGGACTAATATCCAGAATCTATAATAAATTCAAACAAATAAACAAGATAATACAAATATGTCCATTAAAATGTGGGCAAAGGACATGAAAAGACACTTTTCAAAAGAAAATGTACCCGTGACCAACAAACACATAAAAACATACTAATCACTAATCATTGGAAAAATGCAAATTAAAATCACAATGTGATACTATCTCATACCAGTCAGAATAGCTGTTATTAAAAAGTCAAGAAATAATAAATGTTGGCAAGGATGAAGAGAAAAGAGAATGCTTATCTGTTGTTGGTGGGAATGCAAAACCTCTGTGGAAAGCAGTATGAAGATTTCTCAAAGACCTAAAAATAGAACTATCATTCAACCCAGCAATCCCACTAGTGGATATCTACCCAAGAAAAATAAATTGTTTTTCTAAACGTATGTCTACACTGCTAATGTTTATTACAGCAATATTCAAAATAGCAAAGTCACAGAATCAACCTAAGTGTCCACCAACAATTGATTGGATAAAGGAAATGCATATGAACCATGGAATACTACACAACTATAAAAAATAATGAAATCACATCCTTTGTAGTAACAAGGGTGCAGCTGGAGGTCATTCTCTTAAGTAAATTAACACAGAAACAGAAACTAAATACCACATGTTCTCACTTATAAGTGGGAGATAAGCAGTGGGCACACAGGTACATAAAGACGGAAACAATAGACACTGGGCTCCAAAAGGTGAGGAAAGGCAGGCAAGAGTGGAAAATTCATCTATTAGAAACTATGTTCACTATTCGTGTAATGGACTCAATAGAAGCCCAAAACCAGAATTATGCAATAGAACCACATAACAAACCTTTAAATGTACCCCCAAATTTAAAATTTGAAAATATAGTTAAAAAGAAAAAGGATAACACAGTGCATTAATAGCATAAAGCACAGAAAGAACAGGATCATCACGGTAGACACAGAGAAAATATTTGACAAAATCCAACACCCATGAACTTTAAATAAATTAACACAGTAAAAGAGAAACTTCTCAATAAATGAAATTTATGAAAAAATCTGTATTTAGGGAGAAAGACCAAATGTTTTCTTTCAAAAATTGGTGGAAAGCAACATATCTTTCAGTTTTCAGGCAGTGCAATAAGTAACATAAATGAATTTAAATATATGCCTATATACTCAGATACTTATGCATCAACAAAAAATACACAGATTGTAAAGGAAGAAGTAAACCTATCTTTGCAAATGATGCAATTCATAATATAGACAATCCTAAAAAATACACACAAACAAATACACACATTATTAGAATCGATTAATGACTTTAGCAAGATCACTTGATACAAGGTCAAAATGTGTAAATAATATTTCTCTAAATTTAAGAAAAATCAAAAAATTAAACTTTTAAAACACTTCGATTCATAACGGCACTAGGAAAATATATAATCAATTATTATTTCTGATAGTCATGTTCTATACAATCCCCTTGAACACTGAATTAATGAACATTTATTATTTTTTTTAGGAGAAACATACATAGACATATCTATATCTATGTCTATCTACATACATCATGTACTTAATATGCTATAATTTTAAATTTTAAATGTATCTTATTAGATTCAATTTGCTTTTTTTTACAAATGAGAAAAAAAGGTTCATGATTATTAAGTGACTTGCCTGAAACCACCCCACTTACAGATGCCAGCGCTGGGATTGAAGCCTTATACACCTGTCACCAGAGCTGGAGCTTTCTGCATTGCACTGCACTGCACTCTGTATGAAAGCCAAAACAAGAAAACAGAACATTACTCTGTTCAACTTCAGCTGGACATATACATGTTAACTGACTAAAAGTTATTTTGCCACTTTGCACATGTCCTCAAATTCTCTCAAAAACACCGTATTAATTTGAAAGTTAAAAATGAATTTTGCCAAGTCGGTGAATTCACACATACAAAATCTGCAAATAACGAGGATTACATCTTATACCTTTTACATGTAAAGGTAAACATCTCACTTTTTTTTTTTAGACGGAGTCACTCTGTCCCCCAGGCTGGAGTGCAGTGGTGCAATCTTGGCTCACTGCAACGTCTGCCTCCCAGGTTCAAGTGATTCTCTTGCCTCAGCCTCCTGAGTAGCTGAGATTACAGGCACCCACCACCATGCCTGGCTAATTTTTTATTTTTAGTAGAGACAGGGGTTCACTGTGTTGTCCAGGCTGGTCTTGAACTCCTGATCTCAGGTGGTCTGCACTCCTCAGCCTCCCAAATCCCAAAGTGCTGGGATTACAGATGTGTATGTGTAGTTACTTAAAAGTTTTCCTTTAGGGCTGTGTACATAATAGGCACCGGAAATATTGCTGTGAATTTAACAGCTACCCTAGTGGCCTCAATTGAATGATTATATTCAATACAGCCTTAACAGAATTAAAAATTCTGGGAGCATCTAGTTAAGAACTTCAGAATTAATACAAAAATCATCTCAGATCCAAAGATTTTTAAAAATGACTTCTGTCTCAACAATGTCAGATTATATGAGATTTTAGGTAGATAAATCTGCCTGACCCTATCCCAAAGCAAAATTCTCATGAAATAAAGAAAATAGTTTACTTTGAATGTGTTTGGGCATGGCACTCATTTATATCATTGTACATGTTTACAGTAACCGTGTCTGAAACACAAATGAATCCCCAGTAAAGACACAGACAATTCTGGGATAACCTGTCAAGTCAAGAGATTCTAGAAATAATATACATTCTAGAGTAGATATTCTGGTCTTGATAAGATCAAAGTGTCTGAATTAGGCATTTTCCCTCACAGTTAATGAGTATATAACATAAGCAAAATGTTAAGCAAATGTTGTTTTGTAGTTTTAGTAGAGGCAGGGTTTCACCACATTGGCCAGGTTGATCTGAAACTCCTAACCTCAAGTGATCTGCCTCCTTCAAGCCTCCCCAAATGCTGGGATTACAGGCTTGAGCCACCATGCCTGGCCTGTTGTCTGTATTTTCTTATTTCTTTTTTGTTGGAAATTAACGTCTGTACAAATATTTAAACTTGTAAATGATTAGTGAGTTTTTAGAATATCATTGTTAACATATCATTTTTAGATTACATAATGTTTCCCTGTGTTTTTAGAAACTACTTCTAACAAAATAGTTGGATTATATCTCAACAGATATAACTTACTTTTTGAGGCATCTTAAACTACTAAACTATTTTTGGTTTCATAACCTTATTGGATAGACTTGGTCAGCAGCACTGACTTAATTATTTGTCCTGTATTGAAACAAGGAGCTATTTGTGTTTTGAAAAACAGATGAATTTTTATTTTTTTCTAAATGATGTAAAATTCAATTTAATGATGAATATTCTGCTTTAAGAGACCCAACTAATCCTTAATAAAATTTAAAATATTTGCAATAAGAGTCTTAAAAACAGACAGTAGTTTTAGTTTTTATTGGGTGAAGACGCATTTTCTATGCATTTGTTGCTTCTACTCAAACAACTAGCTCACAAGTGTAACTACACCGAACAGATGGCAAAACCTTTGCACATTAGACTTTATATCGGAAAAAGAGACACTTTATTTTAAAATTGCCACTTGGGAACATAAAGTGCTCTCATGAGAAAAACACATTTTACACTTCTAAGGCAGTCCATAAAAGAAAGGCAGATGTTTAAATGACTTCTTAATTAACACAAAACAAACATTTACCTACACCGTGGGGATGAAGTAGTGCAATCAAGATAAACCTCTTAAAACAGCCTGGGACATATTTTATGCAAAGCAATAGCAAATATTTTATCTTTTAATTTTTTCTGTCTTTTGTATGAAGATAATAGTGTTTGTCCACAGTTCACAAATTTGAAAACTGTTATAAAAATGTATAGCTGTCATTTTCTAGCTATAACAAGAAATGGTAAAAATGTGCTTACATCTATAGGATATTAGAGTTACTAATAAACATTATTTTCAACTCATTACACAATTATGTTATTCTGTTAAGCACTGAATACTTTTGTTACCAAAGACACGTTTGTTAAGAGACTAGGGAGATTATGTTATTTCTCAAAATGCCCTCATATAAAACGTATGTGTAACATATTGCTTACAAAATAAACTTGCACATAGTGTAAGTGTTGGACAATCATATGAAACAGACAAAACAATAAAAATACTCCACTTTTACTCACAAGAAATTATTTTTGGAAAAAACAAAAAGCAGGCTGACATATATTGATAGGGTGAAAGTGACAGGACAGAAAGGAACACCAGCGCACCGCACAGGGTGACAGTGAATTGTGCTTTCTACCTAAACAGGGTCTACTGTTTCAATATCTTGAAATAAAAGTTTTAAAATGATGTAAGAAACAATAAAGCCAAGACTGTATAGGGCTTACCCTCAACTTCCATTAATGTCAGTAAGTTTTATTTGCCTTGTTAAAGGCAAGAAGAACAAGGAAATGATGGTGTCCTATTTGGAATAGTTTAAATAAATACAAAGAGGTCATACAAAGTAAAAGACATCCTTTACATCCAAACGGCTTTTCTTCTGCAACAAAAGGAATGACCTGGGCTGGAAAAAGAGAATACATATTATAAACAAGTATCAACTTCAAAGTTAAGTGTTCAGGAAATTTTTTAAAAAGAAGATTAGCATCTTATATCCAAAAATAGGAGTAGTAAAGAAATTATACTGGAGATGAAGAGGATCACGAATTAAGTAGTTAATATGAAATGACCGAAATAAAAATCATGCCTGGACTGAGTGGACTCATAAAAAGAGGAAGTCATTAACTGAGGATATCTGATGACTGCATTATTTATTTATTTATTTATTTATTTTTAAATTACCTGAAAATTTTAAGGATTTATATTAAATCCCTAATGGCCCCTTTCCCACAAATTGTCCAGGAACTATTCAAATTTTTTTTGATTTGAATTGTATTGTATGCCTTGGTTTTGAACAGTTAATAGAAATAATTTCAAAACCTAGGTAGTAATGCAACCTCAAGGGCAATTCGGCAGATAAAATCAATAAAAAATTTACATCACACAATAACACAAATGCAAATTATGCACATTGAAATGGTTAATGAGATGAAGGAAGATATAGCAACAGCAGTAAAAGGAGAATTATATTGTGTAGGTTGATAAAAGTAGAACTACAGTAATAAAATTTAGCCGTCTGAATTTGAAAAATGCTCAATGGATTTTAAATCACAAATTAGGCACAATTGAAAAAGAACTGGTGAACTGGAAGGCAGAGTTGAAGAAATTATATGGAATGTGGCATAAAAGGTAAAAAAGAAAGAAATTAGGAAGAAAGTTTACAAATGGGAAGTACAACAAAAATGTCGTATATACTACTAACAGAAATTCCAAAAGAGAATATTGTAGAGGAATGATGATTATCATAATAATGAGAATTTAAAAGCAAGTGGCAATGCTTTTACTTCCATTAATAAATCTAGGTTATTCAGATCAACTTTGTTAACTGAAGACAAAAGAAGAATCTTGTCAAAACATAGTTTAGAAAACTTCTATAAAAGCATACAAGGTCTAATACAATAATGAAAATTAACTGTCCATGATTAGGAAGAGGACAGAAATTAAAAGATGTGACCTAGGTATTTAGAACATTAAATATAGATAGACAGACAGATAGATAGACAGACAGACAGACAGACAGACAGATAGATAGATAGATAGATGGATAGATGGATAGATAAGTTATGCAACATGATGTTTTAATATACACATAAAGTGAAATACTGGCCTATTTTTCTCTTGTTAGCATTTGATATTAACAGATAAAGTGCTCAAAGGCTGGAATATTTGTGTGTATGTGTGTATGTGTGTGTGTGTGTGTGTGTGTGTGTGTGTGTGTGTGTGTGTTTGTGTGTGTGTTCAGGAGTGGTATTAAAATGTAAGAGACATTATTAAATCACAGTTTTGGACCCTGAAAGGTATACCTTGGGTAAGGTTAAGGTCAAACTAATGCAGTACATCCATGTCTGCATTTTAAATACTGCTTTTTAACCTATAGGTCACAATTCCAGAAATTTGAAAAGAATAATCCTGAAATACCCCAGATTTATGTAAATGCAGGCATTTCTTAGCATCATCTTCAGCCTAAGAATATTAACTCAGTACTTTTGAAAACAATGTCCAGTACACAAAGAGAATTAGATGCCTAAGAAACACGACAGGCAGCTTATTCTACTGAAAAAGATGATCACAAGAGAATTGAAAACTAGTATAAAAAGTGAAAAAGAAGACAAGAACAACAAATGAAAATTGCATACTGAACCTACCTTATCTGTAACTAAGATCTGGTTAGGTTAAACTAAAGAAAGAGATAGTAAACTGGAAGATAGACTAAATTAACAAGATCCAACATAGAGAAACAAAACATCATGAAATGCAAAAGGAAAACTTTTGTTAAGGAAGAAATAATAGATTAAAATACAGAGATTGTAAGAGAGAAATATAAATGCTACAATTGTATGTATAGAAAATCCAAATAACTTGCAGGTAAACCCTTGTAATTGACCAGGCACTTAGTAACACTGCTCCATGCAAAATATAATATACCAAAAGTATATTTTTATATAAAACAAAATGAATATAAAAATTTTCAAAGCTATATATTTTTAATTTTGATTTTTCATTTTAGATTTAGATGTGTACAAGTTTGCTCTATGCATAAATTTGTTACATGGGTATATTATGTAATGCTGAGGTTTGGGCTTCTAATAATCCCAATGCCCAAGTAGAAAACATAGAATAAGGGAGTTTGTCAACTCTTGGCCCCTTTATGAAGTTCCGAGTGTCTATTGCTCCCGTCTTTGTGTCTGTGTGTACCCAATGTTTAGTTCCCATTTATAAGTGAGAACATGTAGTATTTTGTTTTCAGTTTCTGTGTTAATTCAATCAGGTAATGGCCTTCAGCTGCATCCATGTTGCTGCAAGGGATGTAATTTCATTCTTTTTTTTGTGGCTGTGTAGTGTACTACATTTTAAAAAATCTTATCCACCAATGTGGGGTATCTATGTTGATTTCATGACTTTTTTTGTAATTTTAAATTGTACTGTGATAAATACATAAGTGCAGGTGTCTTTTCAATAGAAAGATTTATTTTCATTTGGACATATACCCAGTAATGGGATTGCTGGGTATATTGAATGGCAGTTCCATTAAATATTTTTTAACTCCTTAAGAAATCTGCAAACTTCTTTCTGCAGGGGCTGAACTAATTTGCATCCTCACTAACAGTATATAAGAATTCCCTTTTCTCCACATCCTCACCAACATGTTATTTATTGACTTTTTAATAATAGCTATTTTGATTAGTGTGAAATGGTATCTTACTGTGGTTTTGATATGCATTTTTGCATTTATCTGATGATTAGTGATACTAGGAAATTTTTCCTATGTTTGCTGTCCACTTGTATGTCTTCTTTTGAGAAGTATCTGTGTATATCCTTTGTCCACTTTTTAATATATATTTGTTGTTTTCTTGTTGATTTGAGTTCCTTATAGATTCTGCATGTCATTTCAAATGCATAATTTGCAAATATTTTCTCCCATTCTGTAGGTTGTCTGTTTACTTGTTGACAGTTTCTTTTGCTGTGTAAGAACTTTTTTAGTTTAACTAAGCCCAGTTTGTCTATATTTTATTTTTTTGTGTCCTCATTATAAATGCTACTGATTTTTGTGTGTTGATTTTGTATCCTGAGACTTTGCTGAAATAGTTATTGGGCATAGGAGTCTTTTGGTGGAATCTTTAGGGTTTATAGGTATTTGATAAAAACCTAGAAATAAATTTAAGTATAATTTGTCAGGATCTCTGTGCAGAAAACTATACAATTTTATTTAAACAAATTAAAGAAGACCTAAATAAGAAAAGGTAAATACTATGTTCGTGAATTGGTATAATCAATACTCTATAGTCTTCAGTTCTTGGTGGGGTGGCTTTGTTATTGGTCAGCTTGATTAAGCTGTACATTTCTCATGTTTCCTCTTTCTGTGTGTTTTGATTTATGGTAGGCCATAAAAGATCTATCTATCAATTGATTTATCTACCTATATTGTATATGAATTCCAATCAAAAGTGAAGTACTAGCCATTTAGGAACTCACACACAACCTAACTGGTGGCTTACCTCACTGGTGTGAGTAAGCAGTTGAGCCTGTGATTATTCTAAATTCTCTTGAAGCCTTCTAACAACTTCTAGGCCAGATAATTTTTTTAGCTCCATAAGGAAAGTCATTAGCTTTTCCTTCAAGTAATCCATACCTTCAAACTCAGAGGCAACAAGAACTGGATTTTTGTCTGTTCTTATAAATCAAATTTAGGTACTGATCTGGTTTTTAGACCTGCAATCTATTTACTGCAGTAGAGACAGCATCCCCATGAAGAATCCTGAAACTCTGAAATATCATAACAAATGAATAAAAAAATTATTCTCTAGTTCTTTCTTAATGGGACCTTTGACCATTTACTCTGGTAATGATACTATGGTGAGAGAGGACTCTCTAGTCATTGATTTCTAAGCATCATCATGGTCCCAGTGTTAGATTTAAGGTGAATGAATGAATACCTGATAATAAGTGAAATCTGAGCCCAGCTTCAGCCCATAGTGTGCTCATGAAGCCCAAATATCAATTCAGTACTTGCTTCTACTTCTTGAATATCCAATTAAAAGGAACATACTTGGTAATATGCACACTTCTTTTGGCCTGTGTGGCACAAACTCTTTTATAGGAAAGACCAACTCCAAGCTTCTGAAACTGCCCTCCTCACAAGTCAAAATAGTAAATCAAAATGATATCACATCCCAGGGAAAATGGAAAAATTAGCCACATATCAGAGAATTATGCAGATGTGGTTGTTTCTATCACATTCCCATGGAATTCACCAGTGTTGCCCCTATTGAAAAATCCTATAAAAATATAAATCATGAAGGATCTATAGAAAAGTGCAAACTCAATTAAATCTTACTTTCCACTGCAGAAAATCAAACACCACATGTTCTCACTCATAGGCGGGTGTTGAACAATGAGAACACATGGACACAGGGAGGGGAGCACTACACACTGGGGTCCATTGGGGGGAAATGGAGGAGGGATGGGGGGTAGGAAGGTGGGAAGAGATAGCATGGGGAGAAATGACAGATACAGGTGAGGGGAAGGAAGGCAGCAAACCACACTGCCATGCATGTACCTATGCAACAATCTTACATGTTCTTCACATGTACCTCAAAACCTAAAATGCAATAAAAAAATAAGTAAAAAATAAACTGAAAACCTTAGATTTTTAAAAGAAGTATTGATATAATAAAGAACCTCTGCTATGTAAAATAAATTGTTAGGAGAATATAAAGACAAACCATAGACTGGGGAAAAGTATTGGAAAATCACATATCTGATAAAGGACTCATACTTAAACTATTTAAAACAAACTCAATTAGAAAGCACAATCCAATAAAAATACACAAAAACTTAATAGACACTTCAAGAACCAAAGTTATGGATTGCAGATAAGCAAATGAGAAAACATTTGGCATCATTAATCATTAGAGGAATGCAAATTAGGCCCATAATGAGATACTGGTACACACCACACCAATAGAATTTTTAAAATTAAAAATACTAATCACACTGAGTGTCAATAAGGATCTGCTGGAACTTTAATACACTGCAGATTGGAATATAAAATGAAAAAAAAAGCTTAATAGTTTCTTATAAGGCAGATTTTAAGACATAAAAGGAAGCTGTATGGGCCATGACCACCAGTGAAACAGCTGGACAGATTATGTACCTTGTTCATTGTGGCATAATAGAATCGTTGATGAACCCTTAACTAACAAAAGATACCAAGATTATTCTGGTTATTCTGGATGCCATTTCAAATGCCCTTCAGGCTGCTAAGAATCTAGGTAAAACTGAGAAACATAGTATTAAGATTGAACAATGTGGAGGCTTAGACAAAATTGAAGTTCTACAAAACCATTCAAATGAGTCTGTGTGTAAGGCTTAGTTAAGCTTAATTCAGAAGTATTTCTCTGCAGAGGAAGAGGAAGATGAAAATATTGTTCCAGAAGTTACCTTTGAGGGCTGTACCTTCCAAGTTCAGGATTGATCTCCTGGGACCTTTAACTTTTAGATTATGTAGCTAAGGCATTAATTTGTTGTGTACTACGTTTGGTATTTTGTCTTATTATTTCTCTATTAAGAAATGTTTTTCAATATGGTTTGCTATTGCAGCACTTTTTATACTGAAACTATACTTGAACAGTTCCAACTGTACATACTGTGTGAAGCTTGTCTTCCGACTAGGCTTCTTATTTCTATGTGAAATTTTATATCTTGCAACATCCTGTAAATAAACATTAAAGTCCACCCTTTACTTCACATGCATACAGAAATAATAAAGTTAATCATATACCAACCATATGACATAATCATTCCATTTCTAGGTATTTGCTCAAAAGAAATTAAGGCATATGCCCATACAAAAACTTGTACATGAAATTTATTCATAGGAGCTTTATTTTGAAAACTCAAAACTAGAAACAACCCAAATTTTATCAACAGGTAAGTGAATAAAAAAGTTGTGGTATATACCTACAATGAAATACTAACAATATAAAGAAGAAATGAACTGTTATTGATGCTCATGACAACATGAATAAATCTCAAAATTATCATCCTGACTAAGTTGTAATCAGGATTCCAGAATACAGATATACCTTGGTGATATTGCAGGTTTGGGTCCAAACCACTGTAATAAAGTATCACAATAAAGTAAGTCACACACATTTTTGGTTTCCCATTGCTTAGAAAAGATACGTTTACACTATACTGTAATCTATGTTCAATAGCATTATGTTCATAAAAACTATCTACATAATTTAATTAAAATATTTTAACCTTAAAATGCTAATGGTCATCTGAGCCTTCAGTAAGTCATAATCATTGTGATGGTGGAAGGTCTTGACTTCATTTTGATGGCTTCTGATGATCAGGGTGGTGACTGCTAAAGGTTGGAGTGACAGTGGCAATTATTAAAATATTAATAGCATAACAATGAAGTTTGCCACATTGATTGGCTCTTCCTTTCACAAAAGATTTCTCTGTAGTATGTGACACTGCTTGATGGCATTTTTACCTTCAGTAAAACTTCTTTCAGAATTGGAGTCAATCTTCTCAAATATTTCCACTGATTTATCAACTAAGTTTGTGTAATATTCTCAAACCTTTCTTGTCATTTCAACAATATTCACAATATCTTCATCAGAAGTAGATGGAATAGATTTCATTCATGTATAAGTAACTCATCATTGGTTAAAGTTTTGTCATGAGATTGCAGCAATTCAATCACATTTCAGGTTCCACTTCTAATTCTAGTTCTCTTGCTATTTCCACCACATCTGCAGTTACTTTTTCTGCTGAGGTCTTTAACCCCTCAAAGTCAGCAGGAGAATTGGAACTGACTTCCTTCAAATTCCTGTTAATGTTGATATTTCGACCTCCTTCCATGGGTTATGAATGTCAAATCCTTTCTAGAATGATGAACATTTTTTTCAGGTTTTCTGTTTACTTTTCCCAGATTTATCAGAGGAATTACTATATTAACAATAATTTTACCAAAAGCATATCTTAAATAATAAGATTTGAGTCAGAATTACTCCTTGATCCCTGGGCTAAGGAATGGATAATTTGCTAACAGGTGTGAGAACAATGTTAATCTCTCTACATCTCCATAGGTTACCAAGTGTATTGTCAATAAGCAGTAATATTTTGAAAGGAATATTTTTTCCTGAACAGTAGATCTCAACAGTGGGCTTAGAATACTCAGTAAGCAAGGCTATAAACAGATGTGCTGTCATCCAGGCTTTGTTGTTTTATTTATAGAGTAGAGGTAGAGAATATTTGGCATAATTCTTAAAGGCCCTAGGATTTTGTGAATGACAAATGAGCATTGGCTTTGATTTAAGGTCACCAGCGGCATTAGCCCCTAACAAGAGAGTCAGCCTGTTCTTTGAATCTTTGAAGCCAGGCACTGGTTTCTCCTCTCCAGCTACTAAAGTCCTAGAAGTCATCTTCTAATAGAAGGCGGTTTCATGTACACTGAAAATCTATTGTTTAGTGTAGCCATATGCATCAATTATCTTAGGCAAATTTGTTTAACCGGGTGCAGCTTCTCCATCAGCACTTGCTGCTTCACCTTGTATTTTATGTTATAAAGATGGCTTTTTTTCCTTAAACCTCATGAACGAATTCCAATTTTTCAAACCTCTCTTCTGCAACTTCTTCACCTCTCTCAGTCTTCACTGACTTGAAGGCACTGATTTGAATTCGGTTTTGTTTAAGGAAATGCTGTGGCTGGTTCCATCATCTAGACCATTCAAACTTACTCCATATCAGCAGCAGGGCTGTTTCACTTTCTATTATTTGTGTGTTCCCTGAAATAGGATTTTAATTTTCTTCAAGAACTTTTCCTTTGCATTCAAAACTTCCCTAACAGTTTGGTGCAAGAGGCCTAGCTTTCTGCCTGTCTTGGGTTAAAACATACCTTCCTCACTAACCTTAATCATTTTTTCTGGCTTTTGATTTGAAGTGCAAGATGTGTGACTCTTCCTTTCACTTGAATCCTCAGAGGCAGGCCGTTGTAAGGTTATTAACTGGCCTAATTTCAATACTGTTGTATCTCAGGGAATAGGAAGGCCTGAGGAGAGGGAGAGAGATAAGAGAACAGCTGGTCAATTGGAGCAGTCAGAACACACAACCTTCACTGATTATGTGTGCTGTCTTATATGGGCATGGTTTGTGGTGTTCTAAGTCAACTACAATGGTAACATCAAATATTACTGATCATAGATCACTATAGCAGGTATGATAATAATAAAAAACGTTCAAAATATTATGAGAATTACCAAAATGTGACACAGAGGCAAAAAGTGATCACTTGCTGTTGGAAAATTGTGCTGATAGACTTGCTTGACACACCGGGTTGCTACAAACATATCTGTGAAGCACAATAAAGTGGAATAAAATGAGATATGCTTGTATATGTTATATGACAATATTCACATAATATCTCAAAAATATAAATTAATCTATATGACAGAAACCAACTTTTGTTAGGATATTAGAAGATGGAGCAATAGGCAGGGAATATGAAAAGAAAAAAACTTTTTGGTAATATAGATATGTTCATTTTCTTAATTATGATGACTTGATGAGTGTTTCTTGTAAAATTATATGCCTTAAGTATTTATGTCAATTATATCAAAATTAAAAAATCATTTAATTTAAAATTTTAATTTAATTTGTAAGTCAGCTAATGTGTGCAAGAGTGTATGCATATATGTATGGGTGTGTATATAGATATGTATATGTGAGAATTTTCACAAAATCAGAGGACATACAGAATTTATTCACACTCTCAATTGAAACCACACATTTCTCTAATTAGGAAACTCTGTGTTGGTTTCAAAGAACATCTTTATTTCTGCCTTCATTTCATTCTTTATCCAGTCAACATTCAGGAGCCAGTTTTTCTGTTTCTATAAAGTTGTGCAGCTCAGTTAGTTTCTTAAACCTGAGTTCTAATTTGATTGCACTGTGGTCTGAGAGACTATTTGTTACAATTTCTGTTCTTTTGCATTTGCTGAGGAGTGATTTGCTTCCAATTATGTGGTCAATTTTAGAGTAGGTTCGATGTGGTGCTGAGAAGAATGTATATTCTGTGGATTTGGGGTGGAGAGTTCTGTAAATGTCTATGAGGTCCACTTGGTCCAGCTCTGAGTTCAAGTCCTGGATATCCTTGTTAATTTTATGCCTTGTTGATCTAATATTGACAGTGGAGTGTTAAAGTCTCCCACTATTATTGTGTGGGAGTCTAAGTCTCTTTATAGGACATTAAGAACCTACCTGCTTTATGTATCTGGGTGCTCCTGTATTAGGTGTGTATATATTTAGGATAGTTAGCTCTTCTTGTTGCATTAATCCTTTTACCATTATGTAATGCCCTTCTTTGTCTCTTTTGATCTTTGTTGGTTTAAAGTCCGTTTTATGAGAGACTAGGATTGCAACTCTTGCTTTTTGTTTTTTGCTCTCCATTTGCTTGGTAAATCTTTCTCCATCCCTTTATTTTGAGCCTATGTGTGTCCTTGCACGTGAGATGGGATTCCTGAATACAGCACACCAATGGGTCTTGACTTTTTATACAATTTGTCAGTCTGTCTTTTGATTGGAGCATTTAGCCCATTTACATTTAAGGTTGATATTGTTATGTGTGAATTTGACCTGCCATTTTGATGCTAGCTGGTTGTTTTGCCCTTTAGTTGATACAGTTTCTTCACTGTGTTGATGCTCTTTACCATTTGGTACGTTTTTGGAGTGGCTGATACTGGTTGTTTCTTTCTATGTTTAGTGCTTCTTTCAGGAGCTCTTTAAGGCAGGCCTGGTGGTGATGAAATCTCTCAGCAATTGCTTGTTCATAAGGGATTTTATTTCTCCTTTGCTTATGAAGCTTAGTTTGGCTGGATATGAAATCCTAGGCTGAAAGTTCTCTCCTTTAAAGATATTGAATATTGGCCACCACTACCTTCTGGCTTGTAGGGTTTCTGACAAGAGATCTGCTGTGAGCCTGATGGGCTTCCCTTTGTGGGTAACCCGATCTTTCTCTCTGGCTGTCCTTAGCATTTTTTCCTTCATTTCAACCCTGGTGAATCTGACAATTATGTGCCTTGGGGTTACTCTTCTTGAGAAATATCTTTGTGGTGTTCTCTGTATATCCTGGACTTGAATGTTGGCCAGCCTTGCTAGATTGGGGATGTTCTCTTGGATAATATCCTGAAGAGTGTTTTTCAGCTGGATTCATTCTTCCCATCACATTCACATACACCTATCAAACGTAGATTAGGTCTTTTCACATAATCCCATATTTCTTGGAGGCTTTATTCATTTCTTTTCACTCTTTTTCCTCTAATCTTGCCTTCTAATTTTATTTCATTGAGTTGATCTTCAGTTTCTGATATCCTTTCTTCTGCTTGATTGACTTGGCTATTGAAACTTATGTATGCTTCGTGAAGTTCTTGTATTGTGTTTTTTTAGCTCCATCAAGTCGTTTATATTATTCTCACTGTTTATTCTCATTAACATTTCGTCAAACCCTTTTTCAAGGTTCTTAGTTTCTTTGCACTGGGTTAGAACATGTTCTTTTAGCTCAGAGAAGTTTGTTATTACCCACCTTCTGAAGCCTGCTTCTGTCAATTTATCAGACTAATTCTCTATCCAGTTTTGTTCTTTGCTGGTGAGAAGTTGTGATCCCTTGGAGGAAGAGAGGTGTTCTGGATTTTGGTGTCTTCATTCTTTTTGCAATGATTTCTTCCCATCTTCATGGATTATCTACCTTTGGTCTTTGTAGTTGATGACTTTTGGATTGGGTCTCTGAGTGGATGTCCTTTTTATTGATGTTGAAGCTATTTCTTTCTGTTCTTTAGTTTTCCTTTTAACAGTCAGGCCCCTCTGCTGCAAGATTGCTGGAGGTCCACTCCAGACCCAGCTTGCTTGGGAATCACCTGTGGGGGCTGCAGAGCAGTAAGGGTTGCTGCCAGTTTCTTCTGTTATCTTCTCCCTGGAAGGGTACCCACTAGATGTCAGCCAGAGCTCTCCTTTACGAGGTGCCTCTTTGGATACGGGGTTTGGGGAGCCACTTGAGGAGACAGTATGTCTCTTATCAGAGCTCAGGTTCTGTGCTGGGAGCTCCATTGTTTTATTCAAAGCTGCTGGGCAGGTATGTTTAAGTCTGCTGCAGCAGAACTCATAACTGCCTCTTTTTCCCAGGTGCTCTCTCCTGGGGAGGTGGAGCTTTATTTGTAAGTTCCTGACATGCTGCTGCCTTTTTTCAGAGATGTCTCCCTGGCCAGGAGGTAGTCTAGTCACAGTCTGCTAGCAGAGGTGTTGCTGAGCTGCTGTGGGCTCTGCCCAGCACTGTGTAAACTTCCTTGCAGTTTTCTTTACAGAGTTACAGTTAGAAATGCCTTGGTAATGGCAGTCTGCGTCAGTAATGGCAGACTTCCTCAGTAATGCGGACTGCCTCAGTAATGGTGGACTGTGTCAGTAATGGCAGACTGCCTTGGTAGTGGTGGACTTCCTTGGTAATGGCAGACGCCCTTCCTCCCACCTAGCTGGACTATCCCAGGTTCCCCTGCGCTTGCTGTGAAATTCTCAATCCAGAGCATTTCAGATTGCTGATCTTTGCGGGGTTGGGGCCCACCAAGCCAGATCACCTGTTCCCTGTTTCAGCCCTCTCTTTTTCAGTTGAATGGGCATCTCTGTCTCCCAGGCATTCCAGTCGCCAGTTGAAATGGCTGCCCAGATTTGTGTTTTTGTGCAAACACCCATGGCGCCAGCTGAAACAGCCATGCTGGAAACTCATGGTGCTTTTTGGCCTGGGAACCTCCTGGTCTGTGGGTGGTAAAAACTGCCGGAGAAGCACAGTATCTGAACCAGAGTGCTGGAGTGGATGGAAAAGTCCCTGATGGCCTCCATTGGGCATGGAGGGGGGTCCTCAGGGGATTGCATTTCCTGGGTGAAGCAGCGGCCTACCTTGCCTTGGCTTACTCCTCTTGGGCGAAACCCACTGTGCAAACAGTCCCATTGAGATGTACCTGATACCTCGTTTGGAAATGCATTGATCATTAACCCTCTGCATTGCTTTTGCTGGGAACTGCACTCCAGAGCTGTTCCTCTTCAGCCATCTTGAGATAATTCTATTTTAAGTTGTTTGAGAAATCACCAAACTAATTTACACAATGGCTGAACTAGTTTACATTCCCACCACCAGTGCATAAGTGTTCCCAAGCATCACTAATTATTAGATAAATGCAAATCAAAACCACAATGAGACACCATCTCACACCAGTCAAAATGGCTATTATTAATGCAGAATTTCTAGGTAAAATTTTCCTTCTTCAGAGAACAAATAATTTGCAGACACTTTGATATTTATTAAAATGTAGACATTGTAAGAAGCAATGTTTTTATTATGTGTTTTTCTCAATGCAGAATTGATTTATATCTATTCATTGAAATAGATTCTTTTAATGCCCTCTTGATCTTCTTCTTGTCTCCATATCATCTAATTCAGGAGAAATTACCATAGAACCATGTTATGTATAATTATGATTGAATCAGTAGCCTGTAGGATGAATACATGAAAGCATTAAGGACATTATGATAATTTTAGGATTCAGCCAACTGTTCCTCTAGGTAGACAGACTGCTGCTGAAATTTTCGTCTGTACCATGCAACCCTGTTTTTCTGCTTTTAATGTGATGGCTGTAAACTGATCATGTCAGGGAGGTGTTTTAATGTGTTCTCTATCTCTGGATTCCAGATAGTACTTTTTTATGCCAAACAAAACCCTGGTAGGCTGTCAAGAAAAAGTTCAAAAATCAAGGATAAAATGATTATATTTGCAATATGGTTCTTGAACATTGTTTTGAGTTGCCATCTAATAAAATTTGTACTACAAACGTTCATACAGAAAAATAGTTTACACTGTTCAGTGCAGCTACAGATCTAAAGTATGTAGAAACTTATTAACAGTGAATTCCAGTTGAAATTAAAAAAAAAAATTAAAACTTCCTTGAGATACATATGTTCCCACTTATTTCTGTCTGTGTTTTTTAAAAAATTGAAATAACACTTTTTTTTTCTGCTAAAAATCCCAGGGTTTCCACTCCTGAGGAGCAATGGAAGGAAATAGAATTCTGGGAGGGAAATAAGGATGAAGAAATTAAGTGAACCCAACTCTATGTCAGGTAATTTTCTTCCCTTTAAAAATATCAAATGGATGAGTTTTTACTTTCTAGATGCCTTCTTTAAGACAGCTCTCTAAAACTTTGAAGCAAAACTGGATATTTTGAAAGTTGCCTTTGAGAAATGTTCAGTGAAGTGAAATGTTATCTGATAAAGGAAGAAGATATATTTTTCCAACTTTGCATATTAGCTAAAATGAAAAGAAGTGCAGAAGTTTGAGTTTTTATAGTTTGTTTTGCTTTCTTTGTAAATCTGTCTCATATCCTTATTTTTTTCTCATATATGTAATATAGTTATTAGCTATGTAATGATGTTTAAATCAATAACAAACTGCATATACCATGGAAGTCCCATATGATTAAAATACTATATATTTCTGTGCCTTTTCTATGTGTAGATACAGAAATACTTACCATTCTGTTACATTCGCCTGCAGTATTGAGAACAGTAACATACTATTCAGGTTTGTAGCCCATAAGCAATGGTAGGCTCTGCCATATAGCCAAGATGCATAGTAGGCCATATCATCTAGATTTGTGTTAGAACAATCTATGATGGTCACACAATGGTGAAAGTGCCTAGTGACACATTTCTCAAAATATATCCTGGTTATTAAGCAACACATGGTTGTAATCCATCTGGTCCTCCAGTAGATGTAATAGCTGTTGCAGTAAAAAGAGTCACATCTATTGATAAATATTCAACACAAAGGAAGAAACTGAAATTATTCCATGATCATAACCTGGAGACTACACAAGTTCTAACATATTTTAATAAGGTTTTTGATATTTATATCTGCTCGTAAATGAATATGTATGAAGCATCAAGTGCTAAAACTTATAGCTAATCAGCTAAAAATGTTGCTATTATTTGTTTATGTTTATATTTTCAAAGACCTCTGAAAATTTTGAACAAAAACTTGAACAAATCAAGAGGCTTTGCTTACTCTTACTTGACTATTCAACATCATAAAGATGTCATTTTTCCCAAGTTAATATATGAATTTAATATTTATTAAAGTTTATTTTATGCTTGGATTTGATATTTATTTAAATTGGATATGAAAAAATGAATAATTCAGAATAATTAAGTAAACCCAAAGGAGAAGAGCAACAAGAGAGTGGTTGTCCTACTAACACAGTCCATGAGGCTTCTTTGTGTCAAGCAGTGGTACTGAGAATGCGTTGATGAATAGGCCAGTCAAATAAAATAAAAAGTCAAAACACAGACCAAGTGCATTTGGACATTTTGAATATGGTAAAGGTGATATCTCAACTAATTGGGCAGAAAAGGGAATTTTAATAATGGGGTTGGGTAAAATAGATAATATTTGAAAAAGATTATTGAGTTCAATACTTCATACCATAGACTAGGACAATCCTAAACTGATCAGATATTTAAATATAAAAATGAAAGTAAGCAAGTACTAGAAGAAAAGATGGTGAATTTTTCTATAATTTAGGAATGGCAATTATATAAACTATGACTCAAAATCCAGATCCAATTAAAGATAAGATTGGCAAATCAGACTCTTGTACTTGATAAAATTAAAAAAGGGTATCTTTATGATAAAAACAAAAAAGTAAGTAAAATAAAAAACAAACCACATATTGGGAGGAAATATATGCAATTTACATTATAAAGGACTAATCTTCCTAATTCATAAAGAAATCTTAAAAATTGAGAAATAAAGGCCAGGCACAGTGGCTCACACCTGTAATCCCCGCACTTTGGGAGGCTGAGGTGGGTGGATCACCTGAGGTCAGGAGTTTGAGAACAGCGTGGCCAATATGGTGAAACCCTGTCTCTACTAAAAATAAAAAAATTAGTCTTTGTTTGCTGTGTCCTCTCCTGGCTTTCGTATCAGGATGATACAAGCCTCATAGAATGAGTTAGGGAAGATTTCCATCCTCCTGGATTTCTTGAAAGAATTTTGCTTTGATTGGTATCAATTTTTCTTTGTATGTCTCGTAGAAATCAGCTGTAAATCCATCTGGTCTTGGACTTTTTCTTGCGAGATTTTTAATTACTGGTTAAGATTTCTATTTCTATTTCTATTTCTATTTCTATTTCTATTTCTATTTCTTCTTTCTTGGTTCAATCCTGGGATATTGTAGGTTTCCTAGGTATTTATTCATTTCCTCTAGGTTTTCTAGCTTGTGAGCATAAAGATATTTATAGTAGTCACTGATGTATTTCTTTGTATTTCTTTGGCATCAGTATTTCTTTGGTATCAGTTGCAGTGTCTCCTTTTTCATATCTGATTATGCTTGTTGAATCTTCTCTCTACTTTTCTTTGTTAGTATAGCCAGCAGAATATCAGTTTTATTTATCTTTTCATAGAGCCAAATTTGCATTTAATTGGTCCTTAGTTCTTTTTTTTGTCATTATTTCATTTAATTCTGTTCTGATCTTTATTTCTTTTCTTCTGCTAGTTTTGGGGTTGGTATGTTCTCGTGTCTCTAGTTATTTGAGATAGGACATTAGGTTTTTAGTTTGTAATCTTTCTATATTATTTATGTAGGCATTTCCCTTTTGGCATTGCTTCTGCTGTCTCCCAGAAATGTTGATGTGTTGTCTCTATTTTATTACCATTTGAATAATTTTTAAAATTTTTATTTTAATTTTATTGTTGACCTAAAGATCATTCAGGAGCAGGTGGTTTAATTTTCATGTATTCTTTTAGTTTTAAGAGTCCCTCTTGGAATTAATTTCTAGTTTTATTCCATTCTGGTCTAAGAATGGACTTAATATAATTTTGATTTTTAAAAATTTACTGAGACTTTTTTTGTGATCTAATGTATGATTTATGTTAGTGTGTTCTCACACTGCCAATAAAGATGTACTTTTAATAAAGACTGGATAATTTATAAAAGAAAGAGGATTAATGGAATCACAGTTCTACATAGCTGGGGAGGCCTTAAACTTAGGGCAGAAGGCAAAGGAAAATCAATGGGATGTCTTACATGGTGGTAGGCAAGAAAGCTTGTGCAGAGGAACGGCCCTTTATAAAACCATCAGATATCCTGAGACTTATTCACTACCAGGACAACAGTATGAGGGAAATTGCCCCCATGATTCAATGATCTCCACCTGGCTCACCCTTGACATGTGGGGATTATTACAATACAAGTTAGAATTTGGTGAGGACACAGCCAAAACATATTATGGGCTATCTTGGAAAATGTTTTATTTCACTAATGAGAAGGATTTATATTCTACAGTTTTGAGGTAGAATGTTCTGTAAATATCTGTTTGGTATAAAGTCTTATTTAAGTCCAAGGTTTCTTTGTCGATTTTCTCTCCTGATGATCTGTGTAGTGCTGTTAATGAGGTTTTGAATTCCTCCACTTTTCTTGTATTGCTGTCTCTCTCTTTTCTTAGGTCTAGTAGCAATTGTTTTATGAATCTGGGTGCTCTGCTGTTAGGTGCATATATATTTTCCTTCATGTTAACTTTAGGTAGTCTGGTGAATACGTGCCTTGGTGAAGTCCTTTAGGCAACATATCTTCCTGGAGTTCTCTGAGTTTCTCATATCTATATGTCTGGCTTTCTAGCAAGACAAAGGAAGTTTTCTTCAATTATTTCCTCAAACAATTTCCAAAGTTTTACATTTTTTTCTCCCTCAGAAATACATATGAATCATAGGTTTGCCATTTTACATATTTTCATACTTATTGAAGGCTCTATTATATATTAACCTTCTTTTTTCTTTATTTTTGTCTGATGGTTAATTTGAAGGACCTATCTTTAAGCTCTAAGATTCTTTCTTCTCCTTGACCTAATAATAGACTATTTATTAATAGACTATTAATGTTTTTGACTGTATTTTTAATTCCTTCAATAAATTTTTGATCTCCAAAAGTACTTTTCTTTCACATGTCTCTTTGATAAGCTTTTCATTCATAATCTGAATTATTTTTCTAGTTTCTTTGCATTAGTTTTCAAATTTCACCTCGGTCTCATGGAGTTTCTTTAAAATTGATATTTTGGATTCTTTATCTAGTATTTCAAAGATTTCATTTTTGTTAAGATCCATTGCTAGAGAGTGAATGTGATATTTTTGAGGATGCTGCAACACTATTTTTTCATATTTCCAGAATTGCCTTTCTGCGTCCTTTTCTTGTGGATAAGCTGTCTCTCCTTATTATTTTGAAATGTACTTTATTTAGATGGATTTTATTTTCCCCTTGAGGATATGACTATCACATATTTTGGGAACTCTCAGTCACAGAAAACTGCATGCTTTTTTCTCCTTTGTCCCAAAGGTTGTCCCCTTTGGGTGCTGTACTTTCCCTTCCCTTGGGAGCTGCACTCCACAAGGGCTAGACCACTGGGAATCCTGCAGCTTCACTGTGCTCAGCCAACCCTGTGTGCCACAATCTGAGTGGGTGCTAGGAAATATTTATGGTGGCTTTGATAAAGTGGAGACACAAGGGTTGAAATTCTCTGGGGTGAAAACAGTATCCCACTGATACACTCCAGTTCAGGTCTGTGGGAAGGGTGAATGAATCTACGCATGCTCGTGGTCTTTCCTGAAGAATTCCCCAACTCACTAGCCACAGTGTTTGGATTTGTGGGGGTAGAAGAGCTCTCCCACAGTTTGGATACCAGTAGACTACTGCAGGGGTAAGCAAAGCCGAGAAGATGACTGCCACCTACCCTTTGACAAAATGTCAAGTCCCTTTATTTCTTAGCGCATCTCTACCATGCTTTTGCAGTTGTGCTTTTTGTCTGTCCCATCTTCTTTCTGTGAGTTCTCTTCTAGGTTTCAGCACTCTCCTCTTAACATTCTATTTCATTTATTTACCTAAAACTTTATTTTTTTTTCCTAAAGAAAACCGGGGTCTTATATCTCTACTCAACCATCTTGAAAATCAATCTTCCAATGTTAATATCACTATTAAATCTTTTAATATTAGTATTACTATCAAAACTTTTAATCTTATTAATATTAACCAGATACTAGCTATTTTCTCAGGCTGATTCAACTGAAACGTGGGTCATGATACCAACCTCTAAGTTGATAAATGCCATCTCACTAGAGAAGTGGATTGAGGCTAGAAGGAACTTCCACAATCAATGTGAGGCAGGTAAGTACAAAGGGCACCAGGAATTAATGAACTGAGGTTTATACTGTCCCAAGGAGAAAGCAGGATTGAGAAGATATCAGCAAAAGTTAAATCTAGTATAATGAACAGCCACTCACTAATTTCTTCAGGCCCTCAAACCTTTTTTGACATAAATTTGACTGTTGGTTAGGAATCAAGTGATTAGTGAAGTAATCAGAACACAGGCTGTAGAGTGGTTTTTCTCAACAAAGACAAACTTGTAAACCAGGCTAGGAACAGAGAGCCCTTCACTGCTGACTGTGGTATAGGAGAGCTCCTAGATGAAAGCAGGGCAGAAGGTGTGTGGGGGAGTAGAAAGATTTTAGCGGGACATGCAAATGAGATACAAAGTAGGAATTAAGACTCCAGCACTTCTTCCTCAAAGCTAGCACATTGCTAAGCACAATATATAGGACAGTCAAGGAAGTCACTCAGTGATAGAGTAATGTTTTATGCACACAGTAATTTCAAAAACTACTTTTCTTTTTCTTTTTCTTTTTTTTTGAGATGGAGTTTTACTCCTGTTGCCCAGGCTGGAGTGCAATGGTGTGATCTCAGCTCACTGAAACCTCCGGCTCCCAGGTTCAAGTGACTCTCCTGTTTCAGCCTCCCAAGTAGCTGAGATTACAGGCATGAGCTACCATGCCAGGCTAATTTTTTTGTCTTTTAGTAAAGACAGTGTTTCACCATGTTGGTTAGGCTGGTCTCGAACTCCTAACCTCATTTGATCGCCCCCCTCAGCCTCCCAAAGTGCTAGAAATACAGGCATGAGCCACAGGCTTGGCCGCTGTGAGGTTTTTTTTTTTTTTTTTTTTTTTTTTTTTTTTTTTTTTTTACTGGACATTTATGAACTCTTAAGAAAGGCTTTAAGAAAGGCATCTTTGCATCTTTAATTAGTGCTATCATTAGCCCTTTAACCCAGCAGTTATAATTACATGTGGGGACAGAGTAAAATTCCAGTAACCAATCAGCTTTCCAGTCCTCCATGCAGCCTGTTAAATGAAGGTGCTGCCAGAATGGGGTTTGTGCCCGTGAGAAGAACCAAGAAGAGTCAGGCCGAGTTTCTTCTTTTCAGAAACTTGACCTTCAACTGAATCACTTATTTTTCACCACGGTAAGAGGTTCAGGTCTAGAAAAGGCTCTGAGATCACCCCGAACCGGATATGTGCTTGCTACTTAAATGTTTCTCAAACAGAATATTTTCTGAAACATTTAAGGCTCCAAAAACATTCTTCACATACGCTTCCCTCTGAATTCTGTCTATGTAGCAGCACTTCCCTTCAATCCACATAGTTGTGTGTTATAAGGGGAAAAAAGGAAAAATCCCTCTGTTGAGCTTATTTTTCACTTTAGGTTTTATAATATTACCTTCAGAAAGTAACATTTTGAAAAAATATGTTGGGTATTTTGAAAAGTAATTAGGTTTGGTAAAATAAAAAAAAATACTCTATGTCATTTTCCCCATAAGTTTGTTCTTAAGGAAAAGTGAAGATTCTTGGACCGAGAGTCTCAGACATAGCAGTTGAAGCTGTGAGAGGATGTGGCAAGCTGCTTAGGTGACAGAGCTGCTGGGCTGTGGAGAAGAAACAGCTCTGTCATGATAGTAAACTCTGGCAGGTTCCTTGGCTCCCGGAGGCCCATCCCTGAGCCATCAATCCTCTCAAACCGAAGCCACTTGTCACAAGCTGTTTACAGAGCAGGTCTGCATGGCTGAATTGCGCTTCCAGGACCCCTGCTTTTTTCTGTTCTTCTTTTTCATTTCCTACATGTATTTTTCCCCTTTTAATCACTTCCTTTTTTAAATTACTTCTTTTGATTATATTTTATTGTTCCTTTTAAAGGCTTACTACCTCCACATCTTATCCCTCTGGAAGGTCTTCAGGGACAATCACATGCATGCACGGAGCTGTCATCTAGTGTGATAACAACCTTTCGGAATACCTTCTAAAGGACCAGCCTGAAGCTGTTTTACGGTTTACTTTTTTCTACACTGGTAGAAGGAGTATACTCTAAAAAAGCACTGAAAAGTATAGTATAATAAATACATAAACCAGTAACATAGTTGTTGATTATCATTGTAAAACATTATGTATTATATATAATTGTATGTGCTATAATTTTATATATTGGCAGAAAAGTAGATTTGTTTACATAAACATCACAATAATGTGAGTAGTGCATTGTGCTACATTATGATACCTATGATGTCACTAGGTGATAGAAATTTTTTGACTCCATTATAATCTTATGGAAACACCATCATATACATGGTTTGTTACTGACCAAAACATTATGAAATACACTATACAACTGTATACTGTATATTATACACATATGCATATTTATGTACATAAATATTACACACACAGTACATCATAGACTTCATTGGATTTGTTTTAAACAACAACTTCTGGGGTATCTACCGGATTTTTAAGAAAAAGATTAGGAGAAATAATTTTGATATATTGGAGAGAATGCTGGGTCGAGGACCAGGAGCTCTGGTTTGTAATTTACTACATATGTCAATTTGGGTTTAATGTTTAAGTTATTTGAGCCTTCATTTATTAAAGTATAAATTGGGAATAATAGTACATGTCTCATAGAGTTATTGTAAGGATTAAATAAGACAGTGTGTATAACAGCACCTGGAAAACTAAAATACTTTAAAAACTGAAGAGCACAAATAATTTCATTGATCTCTTATTAACTCAGCATTGTTAATTGAGTCGCTACAGCATATGTTTCTGTTCTTTACATTAAGATATACAAGTATACTCTATCTATCCTTTGGATATACTTTGGAGACAAATCACATGAGCCTTTTAAATGTGTAATAACAGCAATGTGTATTTGAATGACCCAAAATATCCTAAAATGCTTCAGAGCAGAAATGTTATAATCAAATTATAAATCTTCTAAAATTTATTATCTATATAGTTAATAGATTACTAATTACTCTCAGCAGTACAAATTATCAGACATTCTGAATAAATGTTGTTTTATCATTACTACAACTAGAAAGAAAGTGAAATAAAGCATCTGTATTGAAACTGTCTGTGCTTTCAATACAGATGCTTTATTTCACTGGCTTTCTATCTGTAGTAAGCAGATATCTTTTGCCCATAATTACTAGATATCTTTTGCCCGTAATTACCATGCTGTTTCCTGAGTGTCTATAATTGCTGAGTTGAATAATTGATGATCTCTTGTGGCAGAGAAAATTACCAAATTTAGTGGTTTAAAACAACAATAATCACTTTATTATTCTCTCTCATGGTTCTAGACGTTGACTGAACTCAGCTCAATGGTTTTCCCTAATGTCTCTTATGAGGCTGTAGTAGAATTGGAGCTGGGATAGAATTATCTGAATGCTCATACACTCACAGGTCTGGAGTTGAGCAAGGAAGTCTAAAACAAGTCACTCTTGAAATAGCTGGTGCTCGTTGGTCATCGCTTTCTATTTCTAAGTGTTTCTTCACATGTCTCCATTACACTGGCTTCAGGGTAGCCACACTTTTACATAGTAGTTCAGGGGTCAAAAGGTGCCTGTACAGGAAGTGAGAAATGGGATATATGTGTCATCTAAAGACTTAGCCTCATGCAGCATCACACCTGCCATATTCGGTTCATTTAAAGGAAGTCATTAAAGCTGAATCATATTGAAGAGAAGGAAAATTAACTTCCTAATTTTGCCATAAAGTGTCTAAGAATCTTCAGACAAGTTTTAAAACACCAATGTTATTAAAATCCTAACTAATTTTTTATTTACTTTCCTATGGAAGTCTGTTATATTATATCAACATGCCATCTTTTCCTACCTACAGATTGTGAACCAAAGAGGGGTGTTTACGGCTTCTGCTTATTTGAACACCTCAAAATATCAATATGGTGCTTACAAAATTCTTACTGAAGTAACCTTTGTCTCTAAGAATGTTTTAATACCATAGCAAAATGACCCCAATTATATAAGTAAAACATTTTTAGGGCTGTAGGAGACTTAAATTTTATGGAGCTACGTGATAATGAAAAGGGATAAGGGGCATTACATTTTAGCTCTTGGACATTAATATGCTTAATAAAATAAAGATGACTAAGATGCTAATGACATAAAAATTAAGTCTATGACTGGGATAATGAGCAGAAGAACATTGCCTAATCTGATTGTATTCATGATGGTACTTTCCAAAGCACTTTTATCATCAAAATAACTTGCTAATACACCTGTTTCTTGTAAAAATTCTGTATTTTAAGTAAGCTGATTCTGGAATCAGAAGATGAGAGTAAGACAGTAATCGTGGATAAAGAATTGATATTCTTACTGATGCTAAAGTGAAACAAAACAAATAAAACACATAGCAAAATACTCATGGCAACATGGGCTCAAGAGAAAGCACTATTTCCATTCCATTTTCCTGGAATTTTGCCCACACCTTAAATTTTGCCCACACTTTACCTTCATGATATTTTCAGTCTCTGTATTTTTAAAAATTTCTTATTTGCAATCATTTTTATCAGGTAAAATGCATGAAAATTTAAATCAAATGTGAAACATACAAATCAAAGCCTGAAGCCCACTGAAAGTTTTAGAATAAGTAAGAGAGCTTCAGGAAAGATGGTTCATTTGACATTGCCATCATTATCATTATTCTTGAATAGAGCAGGTGTTCTGACACTGGACCTAGGCAGGAGGAAACATAATTCCATTACATATCTTGTTCTTACTAAGTCATAATAAAGATGGAAATCCTGACTCTACCATGAACTACTTGTATGGCCTTAAGCCAGTGTTTCATTTTTCTATAATCTGTAAAATAGTATGCTTATTATAAAAGATTGTTTTCAGACATTTTTAAATAATTCATATAAAGTGTTATCACAACATGAAGATCACACGATACACTCCATAAATATTAGCTGTTATTAACATTTCATTGTTAATAGTATAAACATGAGTCATTAGTTTTGGTTAAAAACAATGAATTATTTGTCCACAATATTGTAAAACTTGCTTTTTTTTTTTTTTAGATGAAGTCTCGCTCTGTCACCAGGCTGGAGTGCAGTAGGGTGATCTTGGCTCACTGAAACTTCCACCTCCTGGGTTCAAGAGATTCTCCTGACTTAGCTTCCTGAGTAGCTGGGACTACAGGTGTGTGCCATCACGCCCAGCTTACTTTTGTATTTTTAGTAGGGATGGGGTTTCACCATATTGGCCAGGATGGTCTCAATCTCTTGACCTCGTGATCCGCCCACCTCGGCCTCGCACAGTGCTGGGATTGCAGGCGTGTGACACTAATCCTGGCCAAAACTTTTATGCACAGTGTACTATGTCTCTGTGAGGACTCATATACCTGCTACTCACGTAAGTAAGCATGGTAGAGATGCTCTGAATAAGCTTACCTGATCTCAGTTCCCTGCTTTTCCCCCTATGCTAGACACCAGAGATGAAAGTAGGTTCTTCCAGAAAGGATTTGCATTGGCTTCTTTCAACTCTGGAGCAATGATCGCTTTGTGAATACCTTATACTAACATTAGAGTTGAGGTTTTTAAAACCATATAAATAGTGCGAACTTTTAAGCACAAATCTATATGCAACTGAGATTCTGTTTAAAAATTGTTCCATGACATTATTCAAGCAAGTCTGTTTGATAACTCCTCTGCAGAGGAAAATTAGTTCTTGTATACCTTTATATTGTGGTTTTAACCTAGTTTTACATGGGATTTTCTGTTTAGACATTTCATTTAATATTGGCTACAGGCTTTATTTTATCCCTGTGCATCAGGCAGCCATCAAAAGAGAAGTCTAAAGACTCCAGTACTGGGCAAGACTTAGGGTGAAAGCCAGCTTGTTATTTACATAACTCCCAGCTTTCCAATTTTAACTTTCTACTTTAATTTCCTATCTTAACATCATTTTGGGCATTGAAGAATCATTCAGTTTATTTCGACTCAGCAAGATGTAAAAAGAAAGACACCTAATGAAAGATTATATTTACTTACAGGGAAATACCTTTGCTAGAATCTAGACTGCCACTCTGTTGTAAACAAACATTGGATTACTAAGTTTTACACTAGGCTTTATCATCTGCAGTTACCTTATAGGCAAAACACAGATGGCATACTTATGATTGCAAATGAGCATGTACATATTATAACCTTGACAATGTCAATGAAAAGTATAGCTCATGAACATTGGGTGGTGGAAGAGGAGAAGTGAAGAAAATGGAACCTTATAGAATAGTAATTTGATATACTATAGAAATTTGATTGGACAAAAGTTGAGATTTAAGTATATAATGTAAAATTTTATTTAAACTCTAAAATTTATGCTTTAACATTCAACAAATAGAATATGGAAAAAAATTGAAACTGGAGAGTATAAATTAAATTCTTTTCTTCTATAATGAGCATTAATATGTGACATTTATAATGGATATGTAACTATACTATTGGTAGTTTTTTTTTTAGTGACATGATTTTAGCTAATAGAAGAACACATAATTGTATCTGCAAATAAAACCAGGAATAAAATGAGTGGGGCAAGAGGTAGATAATGTTCTCCCTTCAAATTTTTTTATTAACAGTTTCTGTAGCATTTGATTTTTAAAAAGTGTGCATGTGTTTCTTTATTTAATAAATAAACATTTACTGAATGTCTACAATATACTATGCATAGTTTAAGGGTTAAAAATCTATCCTAAGTGAAGAAAAAAATTTATTTTATACAATTGATGTTCTGGTAAAGAGATTTAGAAAAATGAATAGTAAATACAACAGGCAGCATGTGGTGGCTCACACCTGTAATCCCAACACTTTGGGATACTGAGACGGGTGGTTCACTTGAGGTCAGGAGTTTCGAGACCAGCCTGGCCAACATCGTGAAACCCCATCTCTGCTAAAAAGTACAAAATTTAGCCAGGTTTGGTGGCACGTGCCTACAATCCCAGCTACTTGGAAGGCTGAGGCAGGAGAATTGCTTGAACCTGGTGGGGTGGAGTTGCAGTGGTGAGCCAAAAAAAAAAAAGCAAAAAACAACAAATAAACAAATTATACGATGTGTGTGTGTGTGTGTGTGTGTGTGTGTGTGTGTGTGTGTGTTAACAAGGGCAAAAGAAAATGTTATAAATGAAATTCATTTTTTAATATATACTGTGAAGCCGAAAATAGGAATTTAGTTGTAAGATGAGTTAATATAAATGGAAAAATCGTAGTAGGCATCTTTTACTAGGGTATGTTCTAAGAAAAGGATTAGGTCCATAGTTATGAAGTAGATTTTTATAACTATAATATAAAGTTTTCATGAGTCCCAATTGTAAGACACTTCAAAGCAACTAGGTCCAAATATCCTATTAGTTTGAATATTTAAAATAGGAAGTATTTAAAATCTTAAGAGTTATGAAAACAAGCAGCCTATATTCATGGACATCTAATACACTGTCTACAAGATCTGCCTCCTCTTAACTTTTCGTACTTCCCTGGGCAGTATGTCTGGTTAGGCCTGTATTTTCCTACATTTTATTCCTTTCCTTGTCATTTTAATCAAAGGACAAGAATGATAATCTCACCAAATAAAGAATAGCAATTTTTTGTTCAAAGGTACAAAACTTCATTTTAATATAAGTAACACAGAGTCATAAAGTAGAAAAAGTTAGGTATTTAAAATTTTCTGAGAATATTACTGTGTAATTTATGTAAAGATACTAACAATGAAAGTGAAAGGATTATTTTTTGGTTCTAAGATAGCACATGTGTATTGATATGACTAAGTTTAAATAAAAATTAAAATCATTTGGTTGTTGTTATTATGTAGTAATTCAATTCTGCAAATTCAGTGAAAATAATACCAATTTCCCTTTTAACACTGGTGAAAGAATTATGAGAAATACAAAATATTTGTACTTTCAAATGTCTTAGCTTTCAGAAATCACCATTTATCACATGAGCAGTCAAGCAAAATGAAGATAAATGTGAAAATTAGACAATTCATCTCAAATAAGTATTTACCTTAAGTTTAATGAACTAGTTGTTATATATTTAATGAGTTAACTGGTGCATATTAATTAAATCTCCATTGTTTGTTTAAAATCTCTTTTGGAGAATTTCATGCCATCTGGTTAACTTACTTTAAATGACAAAAGCAATAAGTACTTAATTGAATTCCTATTAATGCACTGTGGTCTCTAAACATGTGAGATTTTGAGCATCTCATTATATTTACTGAAAGAATATTGTCTAGATAAGAATGTTTTTTTAAGTCCCTTTGTTAGCTCCTTTGCTGCTAAGAGTAGGTGCAAAATATTGCAAAAATGTCATTAAGAGTGATTCAAATTGTTATTTGCAAACAAATCATCACACTTTAGAAGTAAGTAAATTTCTAAAAATGTCTTCCTATAGTATTTCTTTATTTCCCACAGTGTATCCACAGATGTTAGATTGAACTTTCTCTGCTTTTTATACTCTGGAAAAACAATGTTGTGAACAGAGACATATACAATTATATAACTGTAATGTAACACTGAACAGAGTAGTTTAAGGCTTCTGTTTTGCGTTACTCTCCAAGCATGGGTGATGTAGAACTATGAGTAGGTGCTGCTTAAAAAATTGACATTTTGAAGGAAGTATAGCTGGATCATTATTTATGAATGAACTGAGTTCTGCAAGTTGTTTGCAAATTGATTTTAGAACTTGGAAAACTTTTTCTTTCATAGAGAAATCATGGGAAGATTTGGTTTCTTAGCCAATCTGAAAATAGATCTAACACATACTGTGCCAGAACCAGAGTTTAAAGTAGTGTTGTTCAGATTGCAGGTCATGACCGCACTGATGGGTTCTGAATAAATGTTATAAATAGGAAATGACAAATTTATTCTCTAAATGAAAATAATACAAAATATCACATTAATTGTGTATTATATGAATGCATTATGAAACCCTCTTAATTGTCCTGTGTATCTATGTTATGTATTTGTATATGTGTTTAAAGTTTTGCCTATACTGAGTTGTAATATCAAATATGTTCTGTGGGTCACTGCCAAAAAGTTTGAAAATAACTTGTTTAAGCATTCTATAAAAGCCAATCTCTGTCTAAATTCTGTCCCTGACACAGTTCCAAAAATTGCTGTCCATCAAACTATTTTTAAACATTTGAGCCTATTGCCTTGCTAGATAAGCAACATGGGACCACATTTAGAATTACATTCCAAGGAAAAAATCAGTGCATTTAATTCTGTATATATATTTCTAAAAATAGTTATTATTTTCCTCTGTGGTGAATAAACATCAATGGCAAGTAGTTCAAACAAATGAACACAATGCATTTTTATTAATTTTTCTTTAAAAAGATACTAAAAGATTTCTGAGTTTAGGGAATGTTTAGAGGAATGAAGCTGCTTTGAAGCCATTCTTTAGATCTCATATCTGTAAATTGAAGGGCTCATGTGGGTGAAAAGTCCACTTCAGAAAAAGAAAGAGCTAGGTAACCTAGGATATATAGAATAGAAATTAACATTGATCAACCTCTATTCTTTCTACCGAAGATGGAAATGTGGATAAAAGGCATAATTTAACCCATTTCCCAGTTGCCCCAAGAATACTCTTGTCTCTAATCCTAATCATATACATTTCTGTTACATTAGGATTAGAAACAAGTTCTGTTTAGAAATAACTCCAATAACACTTTTTATATTTTATTTTCATATTGAAAGTCAGTCAGATTTGCTTCAGCCTCAGAGGGTGTTTATGTAAAATTAAATGAGCACCTGCATTGAGTTGCATTTTTTTTTTCTAAATAGGAAATGGGTTAAGGAAGAATGAGGCCAACAAAGGCCAGTATACAGGTAGTGCAAATTTTTTTCCAATAGGTTAATGGTAGAAGCATATCTGGGAAATGAAAAAAAGAAAAAACAAAAAACCTTGAAAGATATTTGGTAGGAGGTCTCCTTAAGTTTTGTTTTAATAACTGTCTGGATTACACTTAGAAGATACTCATCTTGAGGGAATTAAGAGAAAAAATGAAAATGTAAAGTCAGATTATGAATAATTATAAGAAAAGACAGAACTAGGTTGGATAATCTGGCTAGAGAGAAATCAGGAGCCATACTGACATTGATTTTGTTCCTGAAACACATCCAACCTTTACCATTGAGGGTTTTTAATAATAAGCAGTAGAATCTACTCTTGTTAATTAAACAGAAAATAATGTTGGGCTCACAGACTGTCAAAAAACTGGAGAAATAGAATGAGTCTAAGCCTTGAAAAATAATATTAAAATGTATGCCAGAGAACTGATGTAATGAGAAAATCATAACTGATGTTGCCATTTGCACTGCTGCCAGAAATTGGACCAAACTCAGGCAGCTACTGAGGCTAGCACTAATGCGACTTGTATAGCAGAAATTCCACGTGGCAACTACTGCTGTCTCCATGGTGAACAATCTAAAAACATTACTCAGTATAAAAGGCCTTTTCAAGTGCTGTTTCTTGATGAAAATCTCTTCTTCAAGATCATGAGATGCTATCTCTAGAAATCAAGACTGAAGTTCAGTATTACTTCTTTGGCAAGGTCTTTAGCCTGCCTAAAGCAGTTTCCGAACTCTTTATACTCTCTATCAACTGAAATATCTCATTCGTAATACCTTGCCGGCATCAAAAAGTTTAATCTCCTCATCCCCTCCCCTCTTCTCCTCTCCTCTCCCCTCCTCCCTCTCTGCCTCCCTTTCTTCCTTCTTCCCTTCCTTCCTTCATTCCTCCCTTTCTTCTTTCCTTCCCTCCTTCTTTAATCGTTTGTATCTCCCCAATAGAAGAAAAGGTACAAGGGTAAAATTCTGTCTGTCTTATGCAAAACTCTGTTGTCATCACCAGAGGAGGGCAAGGAACAAGGTAGTGGTGCAGTAGACACTTGACTGAATGGTTGTGAAAAGCAAATGTAATGGGAAAGTACTGGGAATCTAGAGATTCCAGGGATATATCTATAGATTGCATGTTCTAATATTCCTACTATACATATTGGGAATATTACTGGATGTGAGAAACACGCTCACTCATCCAAACCCAAAGAATGCACTTAGAGGCAGCAAGAACAGGGAAAGTGAGACTTAATAGTGGTCTTTCAAGATCGGATGCCTGGTAGGTAGGCATACCCCGGGCAATCACAGGAGGTAATTTATCTCCTAGCATGCAAGTCCCTCCCCCACTTCCTCATTGATTAAGTTCTAGGGAGTTACAACCTTCCCAGATGTTGCCTGTTTAATTATCCCCCTTATAAGGTTATGCTTATATCAATATTGACCAGGCCTTTACATTTGGGAGGAAACACAATATAAGACTAGAGCTCTGGTCCAGTCTGCCTGAGTTCAATTCTCCTATGCATTCTATGCATTAGTTATTTAACTACTATGTTTTTTCTCTCCGTTGTACAATGGACATTAAAATTGTAGCCCTATCACAGGGTAGTCCTGAGTATTACATGAATTACTGTGTGTAAAGCAGTTGGAATATTGCCTGGAAAGTAATAAGCTATATGGAATCATTTGCTGTTATTATTACTTGGAATGGGTTTTTGGTAAATTTATAATTTCTGTGTTGCTTGAGCTTTACTTTCTAAATATTTAAATGACTGATGTGCCCTACTTTCTCTCTCCTTGAATCATTTCTGCTTCCTTTTCTTGAAATATTCTCTTGATCTAGTACACTGGCATGAGAAGAGGCCTGGGAAAATTAGGAGGTTGATCTAGGAACAGATGGAGACGCTCACCAAGAACAATCTTCACTATTAGACCCAGGCCTGGCCTGCTATGTTTTCTCTGTTCCAAAAGACAAAATAGACAGAGTTCAGCAGACATCCCTAGCCAGATACATTTATCATTTAGTTTATTTAAGTAGAACGAACATTTGAAAGAAAGATAATGTAGAATGATTTGAATGGTATTAAAATGCAACATAAAGCTCCCTTTTTATTTAGCAAACACAGTAGACTCAGATCATCAAAACTTTACAACTCAGATCTATAGTCAGCAACCCCTTAAGTCCTTCCCACTATATCTCCTCCTTGTTGCAGAGCCAAATCTGCAGTAATAAACAAATAAAATTGATATAATTTTTTAAAAAGAATGGTGCCTTATGTCTGTGTTGGAGACTAGATGTGTGTATGTGATGTCTAGCCATGTGTTTGTAAGACTATCTGTACTTATTTTAGAGCATTCCTTCTCTTACCAGCAAGTATAAGAAACATGGACACATACCCAGGCAAAGCCTACTATTATATCTTCTTCCCAGAGTATAAAACTAAGAAGACTCAAAACTTAGGTATGGCAGTGGGTGGTCTATTTGAATGTATTTAACTACATTTGATTATTCATATTAATTTTAATATACTAATATCTTCCATAAGTTTTCAGATCAGCATATCCTATATACAGTTACCTCTAGCTTTGCAATTATTTTAAACATTTTATTTAATATGGCTCAAAATATTGTTTACTAGTAAGTTGTTGAACAACTAAAGTGTTGTTCAACACATTTTATATAGAAAGTGAATGTCTGTGTATTTGGCCCTATTGACCTTGTACTTGAATTGCTGGTGTGGAATTACTGGTTACAGATATATGGAAGGTGTTCATCTTTTATTGCTATTCAGATATTTTCTCCTACTTAGCAGTAACTTACTACATGAAAGCTCTAATTCTAACATGAATAACAACAGCAGAATATAGCCTATTTATTTTCCCATCATCTTTTTCAAGGTAGCCTCCCACAAATTTAGAAAAGTGTCTACCTTGCTTAGTCCAAGTTATTTTAGTTACTTGAAGGTATTCTGGCATAGCAATAAAATAACTGGAAAGTCCTTTGAGTGCGTTTGAAGTAGACATTTTTCAGTACAGTTTCTAATATAAATCTACTGTTTTCTTCTCATGGAGATGTGAAGGTGTGCGAAGGACCAATAAACATTTCAGAAACTCATAAGCACTGTGTGAAGAATGTTTTTCCTCTGTTCCAGAACAGAATGTTTCCGCCTGACAACAAAGATGAAGGTATCTGTCAAAGATTTAGTTGATAGATTAAAAAAATTGCTATGTATATATTTTTTTTGCTGAGTTGAATTGCAAAACAGTAAGCAGTCACTATTTGACTCTAAAATGGAAAACAATCATTTTTAAAAATGGCGTTGTTTAAAGACAACAGAAGCAGAATAGCAGCCAATATTAAACTCCATACTTAAGCTCCAGATCTGCTAATATGCACCGTTACATCTTCTTCTAGGGAAATGTGAATGCTCCTCACATGATAATTTTAAAATGAATGAACCCAGTGAAAGTAGATGATAATGAGGCTGATAGGGACACTCAGCTGGAGATCTACCCTCAGGAAGTTGTTTAAAATATTGGCTATTTCGTACCATCTGTTGAATTCTGTACACTAAAAACAATGCTATTCAAAACTCAGTTTTTGTGAGCCAGGAATGAAGGATGTCTCTTACAGGGATCATTTAACAGAACTCATTGAACAGGAGGACAACCATCAGAGAGAGAGTGAAATCTCTTCTGACCATTCCACACCACATTAACTTGAAATGGACTGAGAAAATATAAGGATCAATTCATTCCTGCAAACACATAATCCTCAACTTTATGCAGTAAGTAGAAACATCCATCCTATTGTGCATAATAAGTAGGTAAAAGAAAAATAGCAATGTGGACAGATGATTTGCTTAGTAACTTAGGCAGGTCCTTACAGAATTTTATATAGTATTTCTTCAGCATTGAGAGAAATTCTATTTTTCTATTCTGTATTAAATTTAGAGATTCTAGATTTACCTTTACAGTGGTCATAGTCACCATTATATAACCTCTTTTCTTGAACTCATCAATAGTCCTATTATGCAAGTAAATAGCCAATGATAAGAAAGCAGAGACAGCAAACAAAATATATATTTTTTATTTTGTTCATTTTCAAAAATTTTCATAGTTTTGGGAGAACATGTATTTTGTTAAATGAGTAAGTTCTTCAGTGGTGATTTGCTACACCCATCACCCAAGCAGCATACACTGAACCCAATTTGTAGTCTTTTATCCCTCGACCCCTTCTCATTCTTTCTCCCCCAAGTCTCCAAGGTCTATTGTATCATTCTTATGCTTTTGCATTCTGCATCCTTATAGTTTCGCTCCCACTTTTAAATGAGAATATATAATGTTAGTTTTTCATTCCTGAGTTACTTCATTTAGAATAATAATCTCCAAACCCATTCAGGTTGTTGTGAATGCCATTAATTCACTCCTTTTTATGGCTGAGTAGTATTACCACAGTTACCTTATCCACTTTTTGATTGATGGGCATTTGGGCTGGTTCCACTTTCTTCTTTTTTAGATGAAGTCTTGCTCAGTTGCCCAGACTGGAGTGTAGTGGCATGATCTTGGCTCACTGCATTACAGGCATGAGCCACTGTGCCTGGCCTGGTTCCACATTTTAAGCAAAAAAATATATAGAAAGCAAAAAGTCTTTTAAAAATACGGGATTTTCCAATTTTTATTGAAGTTTTTCACATATTTTTGTTGATGATGTTTCCTCTGCCTTTTTTTTTCCATAGGAAAGTATATATATGAAATTAGCAAATAAATATACATATGAAGTTCAGTGCTTAGCACATTGTGTGATACATAGTGATTATTAAATAAATATTTGGTGACCAAAAAAAGTGAAGGTAAAAAACCCAGGCATTTTCCTGATGTGAGAATTTAGATGATTATAAAATAAAATTAATAGTCTCATTTCAAATAAAATAATGAGAGTGTGATGGTTTATCTACATATATGTGACTTAAGTAGAAAAATGAAAATTATTTTCATGCTATTTTTAATTTTTTAAAGAAATCAAAAACTTAAAGTTAACTTATTTGTCCCAAGAAATCTACTTCTAAGTACAATGCATGATTTTATCTATAATCAAGAGCAAAAATAATTATATGTGCCATTTATAAAACATTAACCGTTGTTGATCGGCTGATGATTGTCTTTATTTTTTCATCTGTTACTGAGTAATAGATGAAATTCTGAATAAATGAAATTGCTAAATGAGTGTCACAATGTTAAGATTAGGGCTAATCACCAGATAATTTTCTACCTAGAGAATATATCTTTATGAGTTACACACATATAGCATTATCTCTGATGACAACAGTGTTTATACAACCAACAGAAAATTCTCTGTCACTATTGAGAGAAGAAAAGTACTTATCGTGAAAGGAGTTTCTTCTTGTCTTTCCTTGAAAGACCTGCTTAAACATTTGATCAACTCAAACGATTTTCAAAGAGCACTGAAAAACTCAATAGAACATTGGTAATAGTATTAAGTGTATAAAAAAATGTGTGCATGTATGTAAACATGTAACCATGACTTGCTTAGTCAATGCTTTCCCTCATTATAAGGTTTCTAAGGATTTAACACAACCAAAAATATAGCTTAATTTAGCTCAGACATGAAGAGTTTTGCTAAAATCATATATTCATATATGATGCTGAAATGGAATATAAAATGTCTTCCCAAAGAGAAGCAGAAATGAGCAAAATATCATATTCTTATCTGAAAAATATTCACTGTAAAGTAAGGTAAGATCAATATTTGAGCTGCTGCGCTGAACTGAAGTAAAAGTAGTGATTGTTTCTTGATGGAAGAAAACCATCATGTATTAAATTTTTATTATTATATAGATGTAATCAAATAAAATGATGTATTAATGTTAACTAGTTAACAGATAGCCAGTTGAATGTTTATAGAGTTATAAATTCTGAGTAAATTTCAAAAGAGATCATGAAGGTTAAATATCCATGATTGAAGTAGAGTTGTTTCATGATGTATATTATCCACAAAAATAAATAGCTCAAAAGAGGTCAGCTAGAAAGAAAGTAAACATCAAACAAGTAAAGTATTATCTCTAGGGATTCTTACAAGTTAAAAATTATAAAGAAGGCAAGCTTTCTCTTTAACAGTTGGACTTATCTTTCAAGGCAAAGAATAAAGAAATAAAAAACTGGGTGGTAAATCTATTTCTTGAACATTAGCAAATGTCTTTCTTTTGTCCTTTTCAATTTAACAATTTCTTTTTTTTTTTAATTGCATTTTAGGTTTGGGGGTACATGTGATGAACATGCAAGATTGTTGCATAGGTACACACTTGGCAGTGTGGTTTGCTGCCTTCCATCCCCTCACCTGTATCTGTCATTTCTCCCCATGCTATCTCTTCCCACCTCCTCACCCCCTGCCCCTCCCCCATTTCCCCCCAACGGACCCCAGTGTGTAGTGCTCCCCTCCCTGTGTCCATGTGTTCTCATTGTTCAACACCCGCCTATGAGTGAGAATATACGGTGTTTGATTTTCTGCTCTTGTGTCAGTTTGCTGAGAATGATGGTTTCCAGGTTCATCCATGTCCCTACAAAGGACGTGAACTCATCGTTTTTGATGGCTGCGTAATATTCCATGGTGTATATGTACCACATTTTCCCTATCCAGTCTATCATCATTGGGCATTTGGGTTGGTTCCAGGTCTTTGCTACTGTAAACAGTGCTGCAATGAACATTCGTGTGCACGTGTCCTTGTAGTAGAATGATTTATAATCCTTTGGATATATACCCAGTAATGGGATTGCTGGGTCAAATGGGATTTCTATTTTCAGGTCCTTGAGGAATCGCCACACTGTCTTCCACAATGGTTGAATTAATTTACATTCCCACCAACAGTGTAAAAGTGTTCCTATTTCTCCACATCCTCACCAGCATCTGTTGTTTCCCGATTTTTTAATGATCGCCATTCTAACTGGTGTGAGATGGTATCTCAATGTGGTTTTGATTTCCATTTCTCTGATGACCAGTGATGATGAGTATTTTTTCATATGTTTGTTGGCCTCCCGTATGTCTTCTTTTGTAAAGTATCTGTTCATATCCTTTGCCCATTGTTGAATAGGCTTGTTTGGTTTTTTTTTTTTTTTTTTTTTTGTAGATCTGCTTTAGTTCTTTGTAAATTCTGGATATCAGCCCCTTGTCAGATGGGTAGGCTGCAAAAATTTTTTCCCATTCTGTTGGTTGCCGATTCACTCTACTGACTGTTTCTTTTGCCGTGCAGAAGCTGTGGAGTTTGATTAGGTCCCATTTGTCTATTTTGGCTTTTGTTGCCATTGCTTTTGGCGTTTTGGTCATGAAGTCCTTGTCTACACCTATGTCCTGAATGGTTTTGCCTAGATTTTCTTCTAGGGTTTTTATGGTGTTAGGTCTGATGTTTAAGTCTTTAATCCATCTGGAAGGCTTTTGACAAAGTTCAACAACCCTTTATGCTAAAAACCCTCAATAAACTAGGTATTGATGGAACGTATCTCAAAACAATAAAAACTATTTACGACAAACCAACAGCCAATATCATACTGAATGGGCAAAAATTGGAAGCATTCCCTTTGAAATCTGGCACCAGACAAGGATGCCCTCTCTCACCACTCCTATTCAATATAGTACTGGAAGTTCTAGCCAGAGCAATCAGGCAAGAAAAAGAAATAAAGGGTATCCAAATTGGAAAGGAGGAAATCAAATTGTCTCTATCTGCAGATGACATGATTGTATATCTGGAAGACCCCATCATCTCAGCCCAAAATCTCCTGAAACTGATAAACAACTTCAGCAAAGTCTCAGGATACAAAATCAACGTGCAAAAATCACAAGCATTCCTATACACCAGTAATAGACTTAAAGAGAGCCAAATCAAGAACGAACTGCCATTCACAATTGCTACAAAGAGAATAAAATACCTAGGAATACAACTAACAAGGAACGTAAAGGACCTCTTCAAGGAGAACTACAAGCCATTGCTCAACGAAATAAGAGAGGGTACAAACAGATGGAGAAACATTCCATGTTCATGGTTAGGAAGAATCAACATCATGAAAATGGCCATACTGCCCAAAGTAATTTACAGATTCAACGCTATTCCCATCAAGCTACCAATGACCTTCTTCACAGAACTGGAAAAAAACACCTTAAACTTCATATGGAACCAAAAGAGAGCCCGCATAGCCAAGTCAATTCTAAGCAAAAAGAACAAAGCAGGAGGCATCACACTACCGGACTTCAAACTATACTACAAGGCTACAGTAATCAAAACAGCATGGTACTGGTACCAAAACAGAGATATAGACCAATGAAACAGAACAGAGACCTCAGAGGAAATACAACACACCCACAACCATCTGATCTTCGACAAACCTGACAAAAACAAGCAATGGGGAAAGGACTCCCTGTTTAATAAATGGTGTTGGGAAAACTGGCTAGCCATGTGCAGAAAGCAGAAACAGGACCCCTTCCTGACACCTTACACCAAAATTAACTCCAGATGGATTAAAGACTTAAACATGACAATTTCTTTTCTTTTCTTTTTTTTTTTTTTTTTTTTTTTTTGAGACGGAGTTTTGCTCTTGTTACCCAGGCTGGAATGCAATGGCGCGATCTCAGCTCACCGCAACCTCCGCCTCCTGGGCTCAGGCAATTCTCCTGCCTCAGCCTCCTGAGTAGCTGGGATTACAGGCATGTGCCACCATGCCCAGCAAATTTTTTTGTATTTTTAGTAGAGATGGGGTTTCACTATGTGGACCAGGATGGTCTCGATCTCTTGACCTCGTGATCCACCCGCCTCGACCTCTCAAAGTGCTGGGATTACAGGCTTGCGCCACCGCACCCGGCCTCAATTTCACAATTTCAAATCAGTCTTTTAGTTTGCTATGGAAAAAATAATGTCTCACCGTACAAATAACAAATTATTAATGGCTGAATTATTATTTTGAAAATTTACACTCCATTTAATAATGGACATTTATTTCCTGTCTTTCCTTCTTCTTTCTAAAGCTGATAATTGAGTGTATTATTTCTACTTCTTATAAATCAGACATTAACCTTCCCATTTAATATTGTAGAAGTTTTGAAAGGTTAAGAAACTTGCCCAATGTCACACAAATAGCAAGTGTTGAAATCATCTATAATTATGGCTGGCTGTGTTCCCCTCACTAGGTTGACTTTGTACACTTCCTATTGTCTTTGAGAAGCAATAAGTATTCTTTCAAAATTGATGAATGTCATAGAAAAGAAATGAGAGAAAATAAAGAGGAAAAAATTGCAACATAGGAAACAAATGCCAGTGGCTTATTATCTGCTTTCCAAATTAACTATAAGCATGGTGAAGCAAGAATTTTGAGAATCTGTTATTTAATTTAAAATTTTAAGTAATCATTGATTTTTAAACAATAATAGAGGCCAACTAATGGAAATCAAAGCATAAAATGATCCTAACCATACTTTTAAATAAAGACAGTTTTGAAAAAAAGAAAAGAGTAACAACAAAAACAGCTTGATCCTGCCCCATATGAGGCTTTCCATTTGGTGGGAAAACAAAACTTTGAAATAATTGCAAGAGTGAGGATAGTTATATATAATATGGGAGCTAACTAGTCCAAACATCCAGCTTGAGAACTTTCTAGTGTAAATGATATTAGAGACCTCAATAATCAATGTGACTCAGCTTGTAGAGAATGTAGGCTTGTGTTTCAGAAAGAAATAGAACATATGAAAAAAAGCTTAACAGCACTGATCATTAGAGAAATGTGAATCAAAACCACAATGAGATACCATCTCATGCCAATCAGAATGTCAATTATTAAAAAGTCAAGAAATGACAGGTGCTGGTAAGGCTGTGGAGAAACAGGAATGCTTTTACAGTGCTGGTAGCAATGTAAATTAGTTCAACCATTGTGGAAGACAATGTGGTGATTCCTCAAAGATCTAGAACCAGAAATACCATTTGACTCAGCAATCCCATTACTGGATATATGCCCCAAGGACTATGAACCGTTCTATGATAAAGATAACTGCACATGTACAGTGTGTTCATTGCAGCACTATTCACAATAGCAAAGATATAGAATCAACCAAATGCCCATCAATAATGAACTGGATAAAGAGAATGTGATATGTTTATACCATGGAGTACTATGCAGCCCTAAAAAAGGAATGAGATTGTGTCCTTTGAAGGGATAGAGGTGTAGCTGGAAGCCATTATCCTCAGCAAACTAACACGGGAACAGAAAACCAAACACTGCAGTTCTCACATCTAAGTGGAAGCTGAAAAATGACAACACATGGACACAAGGAGGGGAACGGCACACACTGTGGCCTATCATGGGTAGGGAACGTTGGGGGAGTGAGAGTATCAGCATAAACAGCTAATGCATGTGGGGCTTAATACCTAGGTTATGGGTTGATAGGTGTAGCAAATCACCAACGGCACACGTTTACTTGTGTAACAAACCTGCATGTCCTGCACATGTATACCAAAACTTAATAAAATAAATAAAAATAAAAAAAATTAAGAATGCAGAATATAATTTAATATAAAAGTTGGGCAATTATGTGGAAAACAAAATTTTCAAAATCACTCTAGGTCTGAAATTTTATTGGAAGATAGAGGTTTAGACTCTTTTTTGAAACATTATGTGGATGATAATTGGAATTAAGGATTATTCCAGGGTCAAAATAACATAAAGCACTGAAATAAGTCTCTAAGGAAAGTGTAGGTCCTAAGGCAGGATCAAATTTTTATTTATCAGCTTTATAGGAAAACATCCTAAACAAACAGAAAGCATGATCAGAAGGACATAAAACAGGCTGATTGTCCAGTAAACATCAAATCTACAGAAAACCTGACTTGGCAAAGACAGGAAGCCCTTTAAAGGACTGTTGAATAATATGTAACTAACACATAGGTGAAAAAGCCATAAAGGAAAAAAAAATGTTTGATGGTATCTGGTTTTACCTTCAAATCTGGCTTAAAGAATAACTGTCTGTCAAATTCACCAGCTATGTCATGCCAATTTTTTATAATAACCAGAGATTTGTTACTTTAATGCTAGGTTGAGATCTCCTCTAGTGGTATTTATACCTGTTATATCCTTATATTCCCAGAGGACAGCTATCCTGATTTCACTGAAGCTGCTGAGTTCCTTTTGAGCTTTATGATGAGACACAATCTAACCTGTGAATACCAGTAAACAATATTCACCCTACTGTCAATGAGCAAATGCTTGACATACTTCAGTGACAGACCTCTAATGATTACTCGAACATTTCTGGTGTCTCAGATGACTTGCTGTCAGAATATAGATCACAAGTCACTAGCCCAATATAATCCAGAGACTTACAACATTTGAGAACACAAAGGGAACTTTCAATTTTGGACATGCTTATTGAATGCCTGCCAGGTTCCTGGACTTAGATGGCAAAAGCAGATGATATAAAAAGCGTATGATCACCAACATTGAGAAACTCTGTCTCTAACAAAAATACAAAATTAGCTGGGCTTGGTGGTGCATGCCTGCCGTCCCAGCTCTCGAGAGGCTGAGGCAGGAGAATCACTTGAACCTGGGAGGCAGAGGTTGCGGTGAGCCAAGATTGCGCCATTCCACTCCAGCTTAGACAACAAGAGCGAAACTCTATCTCAAAAAAAAAAAAAAAAAAAAAAAAATAATAATCACATGATCTTTAAGATAAAATATTGCAGTATTTGACAGACAATAATAAAAAGCATGATTAGGTTTTAATTAGGCAGAGAGGAAGATAATAATGATAGTAACAACAACAGTGCATCTGCTTATGGAGTACATCCTTTGTGCCAGGAGCAATGCTAAATTTTGCGTGTATTTTTTCACTTACTTCTCAGAACATTTCCTTCTACCTTTCCTCCCACATACATACACACATATGGATTAGCATGGAAGCTAATGACACAGGGGCTTTTAATGGTGTGTTCTTCATCACGTAGGAGTGGTCCTGTCACGAAGTAGGCATTCAATATAGATTTAGTGAATGAAAAAATAAATGAGTGTTTATTTTTATCGATAAAAAGTCTCATGACTAGATGCTATTTTATCCTCTAATTATAGGCAAAAAAGCTGAGGATTCCAAATATTAAGCATACGACATAAGAAGTGAAGACCTGTGGGGAACTCATTTGGCATATATATCAGTATAAGATAAACAGGAGAAAGAAACTGATGTCAAAATGGTAAATTGGATCAGATTGAAGGTTCTGATAAAGAAAACAATTTCTCCACTATATGTAATAAATAGTGAATTATGGCATCAAATGGATTTGAAAGAATTCTGACATTTTTTAGATATGACAGCCAGCCATCTAAATATGTAAGTTTTACTATTACTGAATAGAGATGAGTAAATGTCATATTAATAAGGTGGACAGAGATGATATTACAAGTGTAAGTTGAGGCAAGAGCCAAATAAAAACATCAATTTTCATTTTTATACATTATTAAAATGAAATTTTGGTAAAAGACTGCATAAATTGGCACTATTTAATATAAAGTCATAAAGCAAATGATGGACTCAATTTCAATAGGACAGTGGCAGAAGTGCCAACCTTCTTGACCACTGCTTGCCGCCATTTCTTAAGGACCTACATATTATAGCATATTAAGCCTAAACTAACTCATCCTTATGTGCCATCTGAAAAGTAAAAAGACATGCTGTTCCAAGCACAGAGAACAGTTTGTTATAGAGCTTAATTAAAACTAGGCAAAATTAAGATATGAATTTCTTGATTTACATAAAAGATAAATTGGGGAATAATATTTATTTGTTCTAAAATATTTTCCTACATTGAAAAATAATTTATTGCTAATTTTGATAGCAATTTTCCCAGATGGTAGAAATAGAATTGGATTTACTAATATTTGATGAACAATGCATTTGTAGGTAATTGTTAACTGCATAAAATTATATGCTAATTTATTCCAATCTAAAAAATCATTTAAAATAGGCAATAAAAATCTTATTTCCTTAAAATCTAAAAAGTGATAGTCTAAGACATGTACATTGTGTGACTAGAAAATAAAATTATTTCAAAATTTTAGAAAAAAGATTTATAATTTCAATTCAGTAATATTTTGAGTATTTTATGGACGTGTGTATAGAGACATACATATTTCTGTGTGCTTTGTAAGGACAAATTGCCCTTAGTGAGGACATGACACAAAGCAAACCCACGGTATAATCACCTAGTCTAGATTTAGAGCCTATTAGAACTTCCAAAAATATATTTGGGTTTTGGTTTGTGAATGGTTAATACTAATTAATAAAATAAGAAATAGATTTAGGAAATTGAATCTCATTTAGAAATGTAGGTATATTTCACTACACACACACACACACACACACACACACACACATTGTCTTCTAGATAATTGGGATCATATAAAGTAGTACAGTATGCCTTGAATTAGTCCTTAAACTCTCTGTATTTCCACACATCTTAAAATATTCTAGAAAAACCTCAACTTTGCAGCAAAGCTTATAATTTGAAGTCATGGTGATTTAATTTTTTGAATTTTTAATATTAATACTATAATGTCTTCGCATTTTTGTCAAATCTTTATTAATTTTTTGACAGGTTTCTTCAGACTGAATTACTGTGCAAAAGGAGATGGACATAACTTTAGTGCTTTTATTACCTATTGATGGGAATTCTTGAGAAATATTTTACACTCCTACATTGTATAATGTGATATTGCATCTCTTATTACTTGTTGGTAGAAAATAAAAATTGATATTTAATAACTCCAAATGTCATTGGTGAAAAACACTCTCATAATAGTTTGGTAGAAATTGTTTTGTAGTTTTTATTAGCAATGTTAATTTTTATATTTACCCAAATTCCATTTTATTATATACTTATCATTACCCCTTTGCTGTCATTTCTCTCCTTTGCTGATTTGGTTATTAGTTTTTCAGTTTTATTAACTTGAAAGAACTATTTATTATATTAAATGTTTGGCTTTATATTTTTCACAATTATATTCCTTGTTTGATATATAACTTATAAGTATGAATACTGACTTTTAAAACAAAGATTATATTTTTACTGTCATGCATATGCATTTTTTGTTTTCCACATTGGCAACACAGAAGTATTTAAAAGACTTCTCTTGCAGTTAACCATGATTCAAGAATCTGATGTTGATTCCTATTACTGCACATTAAGAACTACACAAGTTTATGACATGTTCCACTAGGGTCTGGAAGTCCGAGGATAAGCTGCTTGAAACTATTCTGACAGCCCACAATCAGTCTGTGTCATTTCTCGTCTGATCCCAAACATGAAAATTCTGCAGGACTTAGAATCTTTTTTCATGTCTGAAGCATCATTCAAAACAAACAAACATAAGGAAACCAAACAAGTAACAAAAAAAGCAAATATGCAAAATCAGTAAGTCTCAACTCTAAAATTCTAATTCAATGTGTTTTCCTGTAAAGCTGTTTCCTTTGATTTTGCCACACATTTATACACTAAGTAAAACTTACTGAACCTCAAATAGAATACATTAGTTAAAAGGGTTTTTCTCAAATATAATCTCAAATATCTTCAGTTCCTGACAAGTGTCTGTGTTGGTCTGAATTAATCTGACCTAAGGTCCAAAAGCTTGATGTAACACAATGTTTAATCTGGTATAGACTGCTTTGTTGTGGTTGCTGATACCTGAAAGTCACTATAGCTGTTTTATTTCTGTACATTGATTTCATTAGCCAGGGAACTTCTCTGATAAGAAGAAAACGATAAATGAATACACTGGTGTTAATGCCTTGAGATAGAAAGCAGAAAGTTTTCAATATGGTGTGGTTATAGGGTTCTGTTGTGTTACAGCAGAAGTCAAGAATGCCATAGCCACAAAATAACTGGCCTTTTCTATGGTGTGTGCTTGTAAAATGCCACTGCATTTATCTCATCAGAGAATAGATGATGTGGAGGTGTTCCTGCCTACCAGACTTCCCTCCTCTATTAATGACTAACCTCACTGACCTCCTACTCCCTGCTTCTGATACAATTTTAAGCCATAGGTTTGGAGATTCTGAGACGCTCTATGTTAGGAGCTCATCTTCTGAATCTGTTGCTGGTCTTGTGCTGATCATAATTACTTGTCCCTGTGGTTGAGATATCTTTATCTCGGAGACTTGAATCGTGGAATTTCTCTGTGGTTAAAATCTCTGGCTTATTTGGACTTCTGTTAATTTTCTGTTATGTTGATTTGAAATAATTTCTTGTGGGAATTCAGTGGAATACTAATAAGGGCCTTTTTTGGTTAACTTTTAACAGGACCATTTGTCAGATTTCTTTGTACCTTTTTGCTACTTTGGCAGTGGGATGTTAGGTTGCACGGTGGTCTTCTCATGCTGAATTGGTTGCTAGAATAATTGTTTAATTGAAAACTTCTGATGTTGCCTAAAATCTGCAACATCTGCTTATATTTTGCCTTCTTATCTGCTCTTTAGATTTTACATTATTTTATAAATTATATTCCCTAATTGCTTATATTTCCCTAGAAATTTAACCCCAACAATTTACTAAACATGTTTAATATGAAATTCAATATATTAGCCAAAAATATGGCACAGTTATAAATTTTATAAATATCTTTCATTTAGCAAAAGGAAAGGTTTTTCCTAGGTATTTAAAAGATGTGCAAGACGTATACTGATTCCTTCACAATTATTATCATTCTAGTTTGACGTAATTAGGTAGAGACATGGCATTGTGATAATCTTCTGTGCATTCTTAAAACTCATTTTATTCTATACAAATGAACATATTGTATTGAAATCTCATGGCCTACTCCAATGCCCCCTTAAATAACTTCATTTTGAAGTATGCTTGCTTTTTAAAATTTGCTTGACAATCTTTTATCGTAATATAGAGTAAAATATTTTAAGATGACAAGTTCTAGCTACCTCACAAGGTTGCTGAGGTTCAAGTAAAATTCAGTATGTTTCCCCTTCCACGCTCTCTCGTGGAAGCCTGTCTTCTTCTCCTAAACTCCATCTCTCTCTATTCCCCAACACTCTTGTGGAAGCTGCCTTCCTCTCCTGGATGCCATCTTTCAGTGTGAGAGTTAGCTGTTTCTTTTTCTCTCCTTCTCCTGTTTCTCTCTCTCTTTAAATAAATCACTTTCTACAAACAAACAAACAAAAAATAAGTATGTTAAAGCATATGACATTTGTCTTTAGCCTTAACGGCAGCCATAATCTTCAGAGATTTCAGCAGATTTCCACGTTGCTATCCAATTCAAGGGTCCTATGATTTTGTTAGCCAAGATAGAGTAGGATAATATGGGCGACCAAAAATGTTATTGTGCTTAGAATCTGGGAATAAAATAATTCAGACATAAGAACCAAAGGTGTTATGAAAGGTTGAATCACATGGGAACTGAAAGGTGGTTAAAGCAAGAATATAAGAGAAATATGCAGACTGTGCTAATTTAAAAGTTATCTTTTACAGATTTTTCTATGTTTTTGCACACTGTGCAACAGTCTTGCAGTATGGTTGACTTGTGGTCTGTAAATGTCAGCTAAAAAGAGAAGAAAAATGGAAAAAAGAATGGCCTATTACAAGCAGATCTGCACACAAACAAGGCCTGACTATCCAGTGGACAACATTTATTAATGGCAGTGACTTGTCACTCTGATTTTGCTTAGCCTCATCCATGTCAATATTTTTCCACCTGGTTGGTGAGACACTAGGCCTCCTCAAGGTGTCTTCTGGCTAGATTATCTCATTAAAACCATCATAGCACCATGTGCCCAGGTGGCAACTTGAAACTGATGAATGGCAAGCCTATTTTAACAAGTATATATAATTAAATAGGACCATTAAGATGGTGAGAAAGATGACCTTGATAAATAAGATTCTTTACTTTTTAATTAATTTGCAGATTTAAGAAGACAAACTTCATCTCATTATTTTATGCCTTTCTACAAGTAAAAAGGTATTTACTAAATATCTGGGTGTGAAGTGTGGCTAAAATGTTTTCATATTGGACGTTGAGTTGCTTTGCATTGATGTTTCGTTTGCCTTTTGCACTGTTCTTTAAATAGGTTGATGTGAATGCTAATCAATATCACCTTAAAAAGCTTAATTTCCTAGAACACATCATTCAGGCTAAAAATCAAATGCATTGTCTTCTTCAGTGCTATGCATCTTGTAGGCTAGGGAATATAGTAGCAAATAAGTGCTACTCTGAAAGATAATTTAAATGAAAGTATCATTGATGAATAGGATCCTGTTCTTTCAAAGGGCCAAACATCAATGACTTTGAAGGGAAAAAGACAACCCAGCCTCCAAGGAATGCATGGTAGAGTTAATATCCAACCACGAGATTTAGGGGAGGGAACATGTAAATGGTTTGCAATACAGGTTGTATGCCATCAAAGCATCTGTCAGATGCCAGTAAGCAAGGGCTTCATGGTAGAGGTTAGGAGCCGAATGTTCTTCTTTCTTGTTTATTTCTGAACATAATAAGATAAAATGATTGTTGCATAAGAATTTAAACTAACAATTCAATTTCTTTCAAAATTTTACTGAGGTAGATTTTAGATACCATAAAATTCACGAAACTAAAGTTTTTAAATAAATGACTTTTAGTAAATTTATATAGTTGTCTATTTGTCAAGCAATCAAGCATTAAAACATTTTCATTATTCTTTAAAATTCCATTAAAATCAGTTGCAGTAAATTTCCATCCCCACCCCTCACTAGCCAGAGGCAACCACTGATTTTCTATCTGTCATAATAAATGTACCTTTTTCAGGCATTTCTTATAAAGAAAATTACACATTTTATAGGCTTTTGCAACTGGCTTGTTTCACATAGCAAAAATTTTTTTAGATGAATTCATATTAAAGTACATATCAGTAGTTTTAAAAAATTTTGTATTATAGAATAGTATGTAGAATGTATAATTTTATTTGTATTTATCTATTCCACCAGTTGATGGTGTTTGGCTTATTGCCAGTTTTGACTATGATGAATAAGGCTGATTTTAACATTCACATAGAAACTTTGTGTGTATATATAGTTTAATTTATTTTCTGTGGATTACTGAGAGTGTGATTTCTATGGTATACAGGAAGTTTTCACATAACTTTATAAGAAACTGTAAAACTGTTTTCCAAAGTGGCTGTCTCATTTTATACTCTCATGTATGAGGAATATATGAGGGTTCTAGTTGCCCCATATTCTAATCAACAATTTGTTATTTTCTTACCTTTTAATTACAGCTATTCTAGTAGATGTATAGAGATCTCATTGTGTATTAAATTTGTGTTTTCCTAATGACTTATGATATTTAGACCTTTCCATATGCTTATTAACCTTTAAGGAGGAATATGATAAACAATTTTATGTGAGCACATTGGAAAACAGAATGAAATTTATAAAAACACAGAAAGTACTAAAACTGGCTCAAAAAGAAATGTAAAATCTAAATATATCCATAACAAACAAAATCCATAATTAAAAATCTTATCAAAAAAGTAAGTTCAGGCCAGATGGCTTCTCATTTTATATACACATAAGCACATACATACACATGCATGCACATGTGCGTGCACACACACACACACACACACACACAAACACCCTTTGATGACTGCTGCTCACAATATGGCCAGGCCTTGTGTGTAATTGCTCAGGATTTGTTTTTTTATTGCTCATTCCTTTTTTCATTCCTATTTTCTTGTTAGATGTTTAAATGCTACAGGTTTATCATATTATAATACTGTTGCACAGTCTGTAGGAAACTTATAATGTCATGCTGAAAGATAACACAAACATATTAAATCAGCATAATCTGCTTATTTATTTTGTAGTCTTAGTTTATCCAGTTTCCAGATACTATTTGATTCAACCTTTCATCACTCTGTCAGGTCTTATCTTTGAATTATTTTACTCCCATATCCTAAACCCTATCATACATTTTTTTAAGTCATCTATATTAAATTACTCTACCTTGACTAACAAGATCATGGGAGCCTTAATTTGAATAGCAATCTTCAAATCTGCTGGAATCCCTGGAAATTGTGGCTACAGTCATGGTTAGAAAATAATATCATAGGTTTTAACATGCTTAATTTTGTTTTAACCTCAGCAGTATTGTTATGATTTATAATTTTAACATGCTCTACTCTGTCATGTAGGGAACATTTATAAAATGAATCTGAATTCAGTTGTAATTGAGAGGCTTTTACACACACATACAATATTTAAAGAGAAAATATTCATAAGCTTTTTAAAGAAATGATTAATAGTAGACATTTCACAACTCATTCTATAAAGCCAATATTACTCTAACATCAAAGACATTATAAGAAAACAGCATTATAGTACAACCATCCCTAATAACACTGATGTATAACATACAAATATTAAATAAATAGCAACACAAATTCAGAGATATACAAAAAGTAATTATACACTATGCCCAGGAAAATTTATTTCAGGAATATAGTTTGTTTAACATCCTAAAATCAAACAATATATTGCACTGCTTTACTATAACAAAAGACAAAACCAAAACCATGTGATCACTTCAATAGATGCAATAAAACTGTACGGCAAAGTCAAAAATCAATTTTTATAACAAATGTCAACAAGTAAGAGTGAAATGTAATTTCTTCAACTTGATGTAGAACACCCGTAAAACACCAAAGCTAATGTTACTGGTAAAAGACTACATGCTTTCCCTTTAAAACAAGACAAGCAAATTCTGTTCAACATTAGCCTTGAGGTTTTGGCCAGTGAAATGGAACAATATGTAGAATCAAAGACATCCAGAATTGAAAGGAGAAGGTAATGTGGTCTTTGTTCAGGTAACATTATCTTTTATGTATGAAATTCTAATTTAAAAAAGCCTATTTCATATAATAAATAAAGTCTACTAAATCAAATAAATAATCTCAATCTAATAAAAAGGCCATTAAATTTACTAAATCTAAATCTAATAAAAGGCTACTAATCCTAATAAAAAGACATTCTAAATCTAAGAATGAGAGTATAAACTATTAAATTTTTGGTCAATTGATTATTAATAAAGATGCCAAGACAAGACAATAGAAAAAGAATATTATTTTCAAAAACTGGTGCAAGAAGAATGGGATATGCATGCACACACACACACACACACACACACACACACAAACACAAACACAAACACACATTTAGATTTAGATCCTTAACTCACATAGTACACAATTAAGATAGATCAGAAACATGCATGTAATATCTAAAACTATAACATTTCTGTTGGAAAATATGTAAGAAAATCTTTATGGCTTTGAATTAGGTGAAATGTTCTTAGGTGTGACAACAAAAATATGAACTACAAAAGAAAATTAAACAAATTGACTTTTATAAACATTAAAATTGTTTTTACTTTAAGTCACCATTAATAAAATGAAAATACAAGCTATTTTCATTTTATTAATGGTGACTTAAAGTAAAAATAGAAATCCCATTTGACCCAGCAATCCCATTACTGGGTATATATCCAAAGGATTATAAATCATTCTACTACAAGGACACGTGCACACGAATGTTCACTGCAGCACTGTTTACAATAGCAAAGACCTGGAACCAACCCAAATGCCCAACGATGATAGACTGTATAGGGAAAATGTGGTACATATACACCATGGAATATTACACAGCCATCAAAAACGATGAGTTCACGTCCTTTGTAGGGACATGGATGAACCTGGAAACCATCATTCTCAGCAAACTGACACAAGAGCAGAAAATCAAACACCGTATATTCTCACTCATAGGTGGGTGTTGAACAATGAGAACACATGGACACAGGGCGGGGAGCACTACACACTGGGGTCCGTTGGGGGGAAATGGGGGAGGGGCGGGGGGGTGGAGAGGTGGGAAGAGATAGCATGGGGAGAAATGACAGATACAGGTGAGGGGACAGAAGGCAGCAAACCACACTGCCAAGTGTGTACCTATGCAACAATCTTGCATGTTCATCACATGTACCCCAAAACCTAAAATGCAATTAAAAAAAAAAAAGAAAGAAAATACAAGCTACAGAATGGTATAATATTTGTTAGTTGATAGCTGATACATGACATGTATGCAGAGTATATAAAGAACTTTCACAATTCAAAACAAGAACGTTGGCAAACTGATTCAAAAATAGGCAAAAGACTTGAAGAGACATTTTAATAAGGAAGACATACTAGCAGTTGAATTTTATGGCACTATTTGAAAAAGAAATTAGGTGTACCTTTGAATTATTACAGTTTCCAAGCCTATAAATGATGACTGACAATGAATTAGCATAACTACTTATAATTCTGGCAGAAAGGCACATGCTCTGTATATGGCCCATTTGTTGCCACCTGACTGAATTTTTAAAATGTATTCCTTTCCACAAAATGGTATAGTGAGTTTGTTAATGCAGTAACAAAATCTGTATTATATATTTAAAGAAAAAAACTGAGTGGTAAATCTTGCTTTAATCTAAGAATTTTTTGAAGTAAATAATCATTCCTGAAATTTTTAAGTGGGAGAAATATCAGACTAATTCCAATTGAACAGCAGAATAGTAATCAAATTTTTAAAAAGGGAATTTATAAATGTGTTTATTTTACTGAGATTGGTGACATTAATTCATTACACTTAAATATTTGCATTCTTAGGCAATGTCTCTGTAGGGCATTGAGCATAATAATGATCAATTATCAGAAACTGCAAGTTCAGTTCACCCACCAAAATTATAGTGCTGAATATGCCCTGGTTACAATCAATTATGTCACTGCTATTACTTTTATAGTATTGCTTTATTATTACAGTTTTCCAGATGGTCATGTCCTTTCCAGTCTATTTCTAAAACATATATGTATTGCTTTTTTATAAAATAGGCAATTATATTTGTTATCAGAAAAATGCTGATATTGATTAAATTAATGGTAAATAGAATCATGAGAGAGTTAATTAAATGGATTACAATCTAGTCAATTGTTGTGTGGTCCTTCTTATAAGCACAGATTTTATTTTCATATGATTAAGTTTATAGAGTGCAGCTGATGTCCTTTTTCAAAGAGACCAAGGGAAAATGTAGCCATCAGCACTTACAGATACTAATTTGATGGTTGCCATAAAGTCACAAGCCATTTGCCCAGAACAATAAAGTTTACGATATAGAAATGGACCTGATATCAATAAGTTGTATCTGATCTGGGTGTAGGATAGTAACAATTTATTCAAGAATAAAAATACTTTCTCTTTGCCAGTGAAAATTATATACTGCCAAGCAAAAGTATTGAACATAGAATCTTTAGAGGCTAAATTTTATTTTGTTGTAGGACACAAACAAGCTATCAATATTAAAGCTGTATTTACAGATAGTACTTTAACTTCATTTTCTGGAGTTCCACCTAAACAAATAACATAAAGTATATTCCTTTCTTATGTATCTCGGGAAAAAAGTCCTCTAAAATAGAGCAATAGTCTTCTTTCTTAGCTTTGCAATTGTTTCTCACATGAATTCCTAGGTTTGCTAGAATAAAATTTATATAATGCATTATAATGCAATTTTCCTTAAATTTGACAAAATTGTAGGAAACTCCTTATCTGTACTATAATCTCAACTACTTTTTAACCATTGTTACTAACTAGAATTTTAAAATAATGATGTAATAATGGCTCATGCCTCCATTAAGCCTTAAGTTTTCAGTGTCAACTGGATAAAATTTATAATTGTTAAGGTAAAATTCAAGACATTACATGTCTGACATTGTCAAAACTAATTGACTTATTACCCATCTGCTATGAAATCTTTGCTTTCACCAAACTCAGTATTTACACACACACACACACACACACACACACACACACACACACACCCTGCATTCTCCCAGAATAGGACTGTGCTCATGTTGCTACCTCCATAAGGAATGCTATTTGGCACTCTGTCTTATAAAATCCTAATCATGCCTCAAACTCATATCAAGTCTCTTTGTGCTCATGCTGCTACCTCCATAAGTGTTATTTGGCACTCCCTGTCTTATAAAATCCTAATCGGGCATTTTATCAAGTCTCTTTTTCTGAGAAACCCTTCTAAGTCTTTGGCTGAGTATTAGTATGCATATGACAGAGAGGAAAATAAGGCCAGGAAAAGAACCAATATAAGAGAGTAGGTTGGTATATTTCCTGAGCTAATACACAAAAAAGGGAAGTGTTTTTGCTCTCATATACTAGAGAGCTAAGTCTTCATAGTATAAGACATATTAGGTAAAGTCATCAGAAATTTATCACCTTAGTAGTGGGGATAAATTAAGGTTACAATAAACGTTGCTCTGATTTTGCCATTACAAACATTAGAAGGAAGACTTGAAATGATCATACTTACTTGAAAATAACAAAACTGCATGCCAGAAACTAAATTTAAAAAAATATGTTTAAAGGAATAAAACAAAATCCAGAAACCAATTACAAAAAAGTATAAGATCCTACATCCAATAAAAAAATCCCCAGATATGCACGGAAGGTGGAATATTTGACACATAACTGGGAGAAAAACGATTATAAAGATATCCAGAATTACAGGAGTTAGAACAACAACAACCAGCAATCAAGGACATCAAAGAACTCTTACACAATAAGATCTACATTATAAGAAGTTAGAGAAATATGTGAGCATGATGAAAGTTAAAGTTATAAACTGACATAAATCACACTATAGAATAAAAACTATATTATCAAAAATGATAAATATACTGTATAGAATTAATGGTTGAATTGATGTTGCCTAAAAGGAAGAAAAAGAATTTAAAGACATAGCTGTAGAAACGGTTTAGAATAAGTCACAGAGATAGAAAAGTAAATGACTGAGATTAGTGATGTGTGCAATAGTATCAGGTGGTCTACCACCTATGCTCTGATTGCCCTAGATATGGGCGAAAGCAAAAAAATTAAATAATTGCCTAAGTCATTTTGCATTGCTGACAACTATGTATCCACTCATTCAAGAAACTCACAAAATTCCAAGCAGAATAAACATAGGGCAAACCATGGCAAGGCATATCAGATTCACAATATTGTATAGGGAATGTCCTCAACCTGATTTTAAAAAATCTACAAAAAAGTATAACTAGCATGGCCCTTATTGATGAATTCAGTATGTCCATTCTCAGTTGTATTTAATGTAAGTCTGATGGTCCTTACCTATGAACAAGGATTAAAAGTAAATGAAAGCATACAGATTTAAAAGTAGGAAGCGTGACTAAGTAATCTTCTATGTAGAAAATTCTATATAATATTAATAAGCTTATTGTAAAAATATATTTTATAAATATCTCAGGGCATTAGATTATCACAAACATATTAGTTCTATTTTTATTTATAAGCCAGGAATAGTAGAGATGGAAACAACAACGACCAAAACATATAAAATGGCAAAATGGCAAAAAAATGGCAAAAATGGCAAAAAAAAAAAAAAGAGAGAAAATGGTAAAAAATAAATGGCAAAAAAAAAATTTGGCAAAATGGCAAAAATAAAGAGAAAATAAAGATGACTAAAAGAAATATATACTGGGTTTATTGATGGGAGACTTAATATTGTTAATGTGTTATTTTTCCACATGATGAGCTAAATAAATCTCCATAATTCTGAGGGGAGAGATTAAGATTCAAAATTGATAGGAGGATTGAAAAATTCAACGAATGTAATATTGCTGCAACTAATTTAATATTTTTTCAAAGAAGAAAGTTGCAGGACATGGAAGACCCAATTTTGAGCTACATTAATCAAGAACGATGTGTGGCTCACGCCTGTAATCCCAGCACTTTGGGAAGCTGAGGCGGGTGGATCACGAGGTCAAGAGATCGAGACCATACTGGTCAACATGGTGAAACCCTGTCTCTACTAAAAATACAAAAAATTAGCTGGGCATGGTGACGCACGCCTGTAATCCCAGCTACTCAGGAGGCTGAGACAGGAGAATTGCCTGAACCCAGGAGCGGAGGTTGCGGTGAGCCGAGATCGCGCCATTGCACTCCAGCCTGGGTAACAAGAGTGAAACTCCGTCTCAAAAAAAAAAAAAAAAAAAAAAAAACCATGGCATTTGTATAATATATAGATAACTGTAATAGGAAACAGTGTCCATAGACAGACCAATCAAATTATCATCGATTGATTTTCTACTAATTTGCCAAAGTCTTTCAAAAATCTCTTCAGCAAATGATGTTAGAACACCTTAAAAACCATATGTAAACAATGGACTTTTATCCCATACATTGAACCATAAACAAAAATTGATTTAAAATATGTCAAAGGCCTAATAAATATAATACTAAAACTATAAAATTTTGTCAAAAAACCAGGAGACAATCTTTTATATGAGTTTGGCATAAATTTTCTAAGACAGACATGAAAATATTAAGAATTAAACTGCCAAAGACACCAACAAACTGACTTATAAAAGTATGTGACTGCTTAAAATCTAAAATGAACGTTGAGCTCCTAAAATTTTAAGGGCAGGAAGAAAACTGAGGAATCTTTACAGCCTTCAAGTATGTTTTCCAATGTTCACTTCAATGTTCAAGGTGGCCAAGAGGTATAAGAGAAAAGGAGAAATCTCCCTGAGCATTAAGACAAAAACCAACAACAAAAATAACAAAAATTGTAACTGTTTCCAGGGAGCATAATACAGGTCTAATAATGAAATATTACCTACATCTGTAGTGAGCTTCCATCAAAATATCTAAGTGCGATTTTACTGAGTAGGAACTCCACGTCTGTGGTTTTCCCCATTTCTAAATGTGAATATTTGTTCTGATTATAGTTTCTGTTTTATTATTATACAATGAAAATGTGCAGTACAATAAACATACAATTTTATTTTCTACAGACCAGTTTCACTACCTAATGTAAAACTACTGCATATCACCAGATATCCTACATTTAAGCTTGATTTATTCCTTAGACACTTTTAGATTGGCTTACTTAAGGAGAATCTAGGAGTATTTCAGCCAAAGAAAACCAAATAAGCCAATACTTGGTAAACAGAAGGGTAGACAGTGATATTCAGGAATGATCGCCACACAATATTTTTGAAACTTCAACTTCTGCTGTAATGAAGGGCAATGTTCTGTCTGAGCCCTACAGTGTGTGACACAAAGCAGTGTCCTAGATACACTTTTGATGTTTTAAACCTCTGGTATTTTAAATGTTGTTTATGACCATTCCCAAATTAGCCTATCTTGATTGATACTCCAGTATGATTTTTACACCAATATCTGAATAAGGCTTTTTAAAATAGCACATTGGAATTATAGACACAAAAGGTATAAATAAAATATCAGTAATGAAAGTCTAATACTATGTTATCAAATAAACTGTGACTCAGAGGATTTATTAGGAGAATTCAAGAAGGTTCAAACTCAGAAAAAATCAACATAATTTATTATATAAAATGTTAAGCATATCACTGGATATTGAAAGCATTGGATAAAAAGTTATAAACCATTTCTAACAGGAATGAAAGGGAACTACATAAATGTATAATAATATTTGACTCAAAGCAAAGCAAATATTCTGATTTACAAAACACTGAGTACATTTCAGTTTCAATTAAAATTAGAAATTAGTCAGAAATGGTTTTTGTTTTTTTGTTGTTTTGAGACAGATTTTCACTCTTGTTGCCTGGTTTGGAGTGCAATGGTGTGATCTCAGCTCACTGTGACCTCTGTCTCCCAGGTTCAAATGATTCTCTTACCTCAGCCTTCTGAGTAGCTGGGATTACAGGCATGTGCCACCACTCCCAGCTAATTTTTTATTTTTAGGAGATGTGGGGTTTCTCCATGTTGGTCAGGCTGGTCTTGAACTCCTGCTTTCAGGTGAGTCTCCTGCCTGGACCTCCCGAAGTGCTGGAAGGTAAAGGCGTGAGCCACAGCACCTGTAAAAGCGTGAGCCACAGCACCCAGACAGAAATGCTTTCTATATTCCTATTATTATGCTGAAGTATTTATGTCAAGCTAAACATTAAAAAAATTGATTTCTTTTTTCTAATTGTTTCCTAGGTACTGTGCTGTGCTTCAAACCCTTTATGTTCTAGAACCACAATAGATGCTATTGTTAATAATTTTCCAAGATTTTCCAACTAAGTTCTGTTTTTGAAAGCCTAGTAGGCTTTCAAAAGTGCTTTTTTCTACATTATCTTGACTAATCTTCAAAATGACCCTTCCAGGAAATATTAACACCTATATTTTATGCTTGCAGATATGACTGTAACACATATATAATTCTGATATATATTGTGTTTTTATTCACAACCCAGGATGTTAATGTACTGGCATTAACATTTCCACTAAAACACTTCCAGAAAATTTGAAAAAAACACGTTTTCTTGTTTGAATCAGTTTTTCTTTTTATGATTACCAGCCTTCTTATAAGCTAATGTCTCTTTTATGTTTTTATTTTTATGATTACCAGCCTTCTTATAAGCTAATGTCTCTTTTATGTTTTTATTTTTCCCAAGGCCTCTATTAAGTTCTGCCCCTTTCATTAAGATGTTTCTGGTTTGTGTAGCTTCTGATTGAGTCATTATTTGAATGTTAATTCATGTAACATTTAATAATTATGCATTACTATTTTTATATTTAATAATCTCTCTCCCATTTCTTCTCCTCCTTTTTCCTTTCCCTCTTTCTTTTAAGTTTGTGTGTTGTGCCTGTATTTTATCCTTCCATTCTCAAACAGTAACTCTGTTAATTCAGCAGCACACACTGTCTCAGATTTCTCATTCTACTCACATTCGTTTATATGTACATTCAATGCTATTCATATTGATTGATAGATTTAAACTTGTGCAAATACTTTATTTCGTGCCCTGATGAAATACATCTGGAATTTCTATTCCTATAATAGCAATATACTGGCTATTTAACCACGATTCAAAATGCCAGAAGCAAATTGAAGAATTTTTGCAAGGGTTTCAGATTCATATAAATTTGCATATAAAATATAATGTGTTCAAACGTATATGTAGCATCCTACAAAAACAATTCAATAAGACATTAAATCTGTACAATCATTTTAATTTTGTTTTTATGGAAAGAAAGAAAAATTGATAACTTTTAAACGTTTACAGTGTCCAAGGCCTAGTATTAAGTGATTTTTCTCTACATTATCTCCACTAATCTTCAAAATGACCCTTTGAGGAAATATTAACACCTATATCTTATACTTGCAGATATGACTCTGACAAGTATATAATTCTAATATATATTGTGTTTTTATTCACAACCCAGGATGTTAATGTGCTGGCATTAACATTTCCACTAATTAAACTATGGATTCTTCTAGTCCACATAATTCGCTATATAAATAGGTCATATAGAAATGTTGTCATACTCCTGTTTTTGCTTACTGCAGATTATTTTAATGCATATATGTGTTTAGTATATACATATATATTTTTATACACACATATTCATATATATTATATATTGATGTCTCAACTTCTGACTTTAACCGTGAGTTGACTGTTCATAGTAGATGATACTTAATGAGTCTGTCTCAGTTACATCAGAAATATCTGAATGCTAAGCATACAGGATAAATAAAAATTAATGTGACTATTCTTGCATTGGTTAGATCAGGGTTTGGCAACATGCTACCCATGGACCAAACCACATGAATTATTTTTCAATTGCCATCAAGGGAAAATGCTTTTTACACCTTAAGTGTTGTTAAAAACAGAAAAGAATATGTGACAGGGACATTACTTACAAAGCTTAAAATATTTAAGTGTCTCTTTTCAGAAAAAAATTTCTGATCTGTGGTTCAAAGATGCATAAAGTAAGATACAAAAGAAGAAAATGGAATACAGATTTTATTGTGAATAAGCATCAATAATTTAAAAGGAAGCACCTCGATTTTCTATTGGTCTTCTCTAATGACCTAACTATAATTCTTCCACAAATTGTGTTTTATGGTATTGAAACTATCATGTAATAGTGTAAATCCTTTGTTGTGATTTAAAATTCTTAAGCACAAATAAAATATTTACATAAATTTGGTGCAGAAAATTGTAACCTATACTGAAATAATTAGAGTATCAAGAGTTGTCTACTCTCTCTACATGAAAGTGAGAAGTACTGAATACATAGAGACCAAGACACCAATATTTATAAAGCTGTTTCAGCTAGGAGGAGAAAAGTGTATCTTTCATAACCTGTATTTGTAGTATGTGTTTATATAAGAAAAAAGTCTTCAATTAGATTAAATTCAATAATTATGAAGATCTAGTTAGTTGAGAAATTTTCATTATCAACTCTTACACAACTTAAAAGATACTCAACAGAACAAAAATTGTCCTAAATGTTGAAAGAATAAGCACTTCATGAAAAAGAAAAAAGAAACAGTGGCTAGGACTTGAGGAGTTCATTTAAAAGAGTAAGAACTAAGGTTTTAGAATAGCACTACTTCTGTATAACCAATATAAGAATATTGAAACACTGTGAGTAACAGCTTTGCTAGAGTTGATTGCAGTGACAATGGCAAGATTAAAATGTTTGAAAATATACCACCTGATCAGCCGTTTAAATGGATTATATCTAAACATTTTCTATGGTAAAGATATTTTGCAATAAAAATAAGTGAGAATTATAAGTAGAATAATTTTAGCCATTAAAAGTAATGACAACATCCATGTCATAAACTGTTGTGATCACAAACTAACAAATTTTACAAATGAGGATTTTAATTATTTATGTAATATAGTGCAAAGTTACCATGTTTTATAAAATGATAATTGCCCCACAAATGATTATATTGTTGAATTTACAACTATGTTTATAATTTAAATTTGCTACACTAAAAGAGTCAACCACTTTTTAATGTAATCCAACTTTTAGATGAATAACATTCATCTAATATGAATCTAATAATTTTCATCTAAGATGAATAACTGTTAGATGAATAAATAAGAATATTTTACACAAATATAAACTGACTATTCTAAATAGATATTGAATAGGAATTTACATAATAGTTGTAATATATTCAGTTTGTTATGTAAAACTTCATCAAAAGTTGATGTTTTCTTATTGCAAAAATACCTTGAAAAATCTGTATTCACTGCAGTGTAAACATAAAACAAAGACTAGTTTTAGAGTTAACTAAAAATATTTCTTGATATAGACTAGAATATCAAAAATTAGTCACTATGAATATCAGTGTGATATTGATATGAATTCCTTGAACTTGAACTTTATATATTTTAAATATACTATGAGATTTTAGATTTATCTACAGATGTGTGCATTGCCAATATCAAGATTTCAGCTAATGGTTTCTGCATTATAAGATGGAAAAGAGAAAAAAAAACTGCCTAAAAATGATACCAATGAGACATCTAAAATTTGCATTATTTTTTGAAGTCTAGAAAAAAGAATGCATATTTATCTCTAGGGTATTTGGTAGGAAACTGAAATTTTAACTTAAAAAATACATTCTGATATTTATGTTGCTGTTATGCTACCAGAAATTTCTTTATTACTAAGTAGATTCATAGTATATATAAGTGGGTGAAAATAAAACAAACACCAAAGGCTGGGAGCATGATTTGGAGTACAATAGTCTTTCTTTATTCTCAGGAGATTTGTCTAAGACCTTGAAGTGGACACTTAAAACCACAGATAGTACTGAAACCTATATGCACTATAAGGTAAGAGATTAACAACAATAGCTAATAATTTTAAACAGACAAATGTAATAATATACTGTAATAAAAGTTATGTGAATGTGGCCTGTATCAACATATCTTGTACTATATTTACTTACTCTTCTTCTTGTGGTCTATCTGATAACCGAGACAGCTAGTAAGTGACTATTGGATGAGGAGCATAGACAGCATGAATTCACTGGACAAACTAATGATTTTTGCCCTGGGCAGGACAAACTGAGATGGCATTAGATTTTATTACACGTCTCAAAATGGCACTCAATTTAAAACATGGTAGGGGAATTGCTTGAATCTGGGAGCCAGAGTTTCCAGTGAGCCAGGATCATGCCACTACACTCCAGCCTGGTAGAAGAGCAAGACTCTGTTTCAGAAAAACAAACAAACAAACAAACAAAAACCATGGCTCTTTATTTCAGGAATTTTCTGTTTTAAATTTTTGGACCCCACTTGACTATGGGTAACTGAAACCTCTAAAATGGAGAGAGGGAGGAGGTGGAACTCTACTGAATTCCTTAATACCTAATTGCGTGTTATTTTAAATATTATCATGTAGTAAAATTTACTTTTCAAAAATTGGTATACAATTTTATAAATTTTAAAGTATTTAGAGTTGAATCAACACCACCACAAACAGAAAGCTATATAGTTTTGTGAGCGGAAACAATATTCTCTCAAATGTTTGGGATCTTCTATACTCAGAGAGAAAGCTATATAGTTCCATGAGCCGAAAGAATATCTTCTATGGCTTTTCCTTTATAATTAACTTATTTGATAAATTTGATAACATTTTAAAAATGTATTTATTGAAAAAGAGTTCACATACCATAAAATTTGCCAATTTAATGTGTACAATTTGGTGGACTTTAATATATTCAGAGAATGTACCACTGTATAAGTCAAGTTCTGCAGAGAGACAGAACAACTAGGAAAGAAAGCAGAAAGAAAAGAAAAAAGAAAGAGAGAGAAAGAGATAGAAAAAGACAGAGAAAGGGCGGAAGAGAGGAAGGGAGGAAGGAGGAGAGGAAGGGAAGAAGGAAGGAAGAGAGAGAATTAGGGAAAATGGATCACACAATTGTGGAGACTGAGAAGTCCCACAGTTGGCCAACTGCTGCAAGCTGGAGAGCCAGAGCAGCTGGCAGTGTGGCTCAGTCCAAGTCTGAAGGCCTCAGAACCAGGGAAGTCCATGGTGTAACTCAGTCTGTGATCTAAGGCCTGAGAACCCAGGGGGTGAGAGGGGAATAGGGGTTGTGGTGGTGCAAGTTCCAGTGTCCAAATGCCTGGAGTTCTGACGTTCAAAGGCAGAAGAAGGGTACCCCAGTTCTAGAATACAGAGTGAATACACCTTTCTTCTGCCTTTTCATCGTATGTGAGCTATCATCCCACTGGATGGTGCCTGCTTACATCAAGGGCGGATCTTCTTTACTCAGTTCACAGATTCAAATGCCAAACATTTTCAGAAACACCCTCTCATATATGCCTAGAAATAATGTTTTACCAGCCATTTGTATATCCCTTAATTCAGTAAAGTTGATAACTGAAATTAACCATTGTAATGACAGTCATCATGATTTATTTTCAGAATATTTTCATTACCCTCTAAAAGACAATGTACCCATTAGCACTCACTTTCCACACTTACCTCCCATAACACTAGGCAACCACTAATCTACTTTCTGTTTCTGAAGAGTTGCTTTTTCTAGACATTTTGTATAAATGAAATTGTTACTATAAATTTAATTTTTTACAACTGAATTCTTCCCCATAGCACAAAGTTTTCAAATAATTAGTCACTTAGGCAGTAATGTCACAGAATACTTAGGGTGTCACTTCACCAGCCAGAACCTCTGTGGCTTTGGGGCCTTCTGCCTGAGTGTTGCTCATGCCCATTGGGTTCATTCTGCTCACTTGGCCTGGCAGGCTGTGCTCGGCTCATGTTACCGGCCTAGATTTCACACCTGCCAGGGTGAGCCAGACACAGAGCAGCGAGGCATGTGTGAGCGAGCACAGGGTCAAGACAACTGTACACAGCCAGGTGTGCCAGCTGCAGGAGGGTGGGCAGCTCCACGCCCTGGCACAGGTGCTGGCTCCATGTGAGGCTATGGCTGAACAAGGCATACTGCAAGTGGCTTTCACTGCATTCACCAGGGAACTCAGTTCCATCTAGAAGCTTGGAGGCAGAAGGAACCACAGAATCCCAAAGAGGGTATCACAACTCTGCCCTTGGGAGACCTTAGATCTGGGCTTCCCAAAGGGATGCCACTCTTATATCCTTCTCATCTCCTGCCACATGGTGACTAGAGGGCATGTTTCAGCCCTGTTTGTGTTACAGCTCTTTCATTCCCACCATTTGGTGAGTCCCAAGTTCTTGTCCCACATCCAGGAAGTATGAGGTATGTGGACAGCTGGAGGGTGAGCAAGGCAGAGAGGTGCTTCTGAGTGACAGTTCTCAGGTGACCCAAAGTGGGTAGCTTCTTTCTGCAGGCCAGTCATCCCAACCAGTTACCAGCTCTCAGTGGAGAGACCAGAGGTGGGTAACTCCTTTCCAAAGAGGGTAGTCCCAATGTCTGTGTGAGTCTGGCTGAGTCCAAGGTTTTAATGGGCTCAGCAAGGAGGATGTATGTGCTGACTGGTCTGTGGGTGGCCATGGATGGGCCCAGAAAAAGCACAAGTTCTCACTCTGGCCAGTTGACTCCACCTAGAGCTGGCAGCCCTACCCCCAGGCTTCAGGCCCTTCCTGGCTTGTAGCCACCTTCAGGTTTCTCCTGAACCCATCCCTTTCTGCTCAGGAACCTGCCTAGCTCCTGCCATAAACATGCCATCCATGGCCACCAGGCTGTTTGTGCTGAGGGGTGCATGCAGGCCCATGCCAAGCTGCCCTTAGACTCCCTGTCCCTTTTCCCTGAGCTCATTGGTGCCAAACATTTCAGAGGGGGCCAAGGTGGCAGGGATGGGGCTACATGCCAGTGCCAGGCTCAGAGTGTGCACACCTGGCTGAGTCACAACAGAACCTGGGGTCGTCTTCAACTTTGCTCTGAAATTGGAAGGGGCACCAGGAGTAGTGAGAGGCCAGGGAGTGGGAGCAGATATTTCCAAGCCTGTAGGGTCTGGAGGCTTCCTGGGGCCCCAAGAGTGCAGGGATGCCCAGGTATGGAGCAGCAGCTGGACAACTGAAGCTATAACTAGGAGCACTAGGCTCCTGCCCCTCCAGGTTAATAGGGGTCAGGACTTCTGCCTGTTCCCAGCTTCTGCCAGCCTTGTGGAGCATGCAGCCCCATCCATGCCTTCCCCACTGAAGCTGGTGTTTCCCAGCACCTGAACGAGATGGGCTGCTGCTGCCATCAGTAACCAAAATGATTTGATGCTTAATGATCTTTGCCATTGGTATACTAAGAAAAATAGTTGGACAACATATTACTTCATTTTCACACTGTTATAAAGATACACATGAGACTGGGTAATTTATAAAGAAAAGAGGTTTAATAAGCTTAATTGACTCACAGTTCCACATCTCTAGGAAGGCCTAAGAAAACTTGCAATCATGGTGGAAGGGGAAGAGGCACGTCTTTCCTGATAGAAGAGAGAGAGAGAGAGAGAGAGAGAGAGAGAGAGAGAGAGAGAGAGAGCGCGCAAGAGACAAGAGAAGGGGGAAACCCCCCTTATAAAGCCATCAGATCTCATGAGAACTCACTATCATGAGAACAGCATGGAGGAAACTGCCCCATAATCCAACCACCTCCCACCAGGTCCCTCCTCAACCCCTGGGGATTATGGAGATTATAATTTGAGATGAGATTTGGGTGGGGACACAGAGCCAAACCGTATCAGACAACCTACTAAAGTCTTAATTCACACTAACAGAAAAATTCTATGCCTGGTAAACAGAATTGGGACTTGAATTGACACAATAGAAAATCATAACTCCAAACAAATGTCCTTTTATCTAAATCGTCCACTGGTGAATTCTGCTTCCCATTCTTGTGACTGCCTTGGAGAACTAGAAGTTTTATTTCCCAAGGAGAATTTTTTCCCAAGTAGACAAAACAATGGCTCCCATGTCATTGTCATGGTGTTATGCTGAAGATTTCATATTTTCATTGCTTTCTCCCTCTGTCTTCAAATACTTTTTCTTACTGCTGGATCTGTTTACCTGAAGGTGGCACCCCTAGGCAATGTAGAGTCACCAACACTTGGCTATAAACTCACAAAAGCAGTAGCTATGCACAGGCAACAGCCTTCTAGAAATTTCTAAACCAGTCTCCATCCCACTCCACTCCCACATGTGTTTTGTAGTTGTACTATAATAACAGTTCACAGTTAGCTTCCAGACATTCTTGTAAACTCAGTTTTTTTCCATCTACTCCAATAGTACAGGAAATCTTGCTAGTCACATGTCTTTCATTTTTAACTCTCTTATTCTTTGCTTTCATTATTTTCTTTGAACTCTTTTGCTTTTGTAAAAATACATTTAGATATCTTACTGTATTTTAATTTTATTTTGAAAATTACATTTTATTAAATCTAAAGTTTTAACTTTTTGATCATTAAATAACTTCAATAATACAATGATTTACAAAAATGATGACTTTGAACAAAACTTAAAGGACTTATAAAAAAGCTCAACAAATTGTAGGAATTTAGATTGAGTAATAAAACAGTTCTTGAGTCAAGTAATTTCTGAAATCAAATTGATAACAGCAGCAAGAGAAAAAAGTATGCATTTTCATTTTAAAGTATTTCTACTTTACTTTTTTAAATGTCTGTTTGCACAAAATTTGCAATTCCTTGTAGATACCTTAAAAGTATCTTAGAATTGTGATTGTTTAAAAAACATTTCTAAATTTTGAAAACTGCAGCATCTATATTTTTTGGTTTTGTAGTTTGCTTAGATGCACTTAAACAATAAGTATGCACTGCAATAAAACTATAGTACATTTCTATTCTTAGTTTTTAATTTGATAACACTAAGAAAACTGTTTGTCATGTCACTGTTTTACCATATTTATGTTTGTATTAACAGTGCAAAATAGTATTAGTGTTAAATTTTTAAACTTTATTTACTATAGCATTTATAGCAATCACAAATGTTTAAATATGAGAAAATCAACTCCCAAAGTTTTACTTTGAACTATGAATAAAATTTAAAAGTAAATTTTATTGTCATTGTCTTTAATGGTTTTTTTTTTTTTTAAGAATCATTAAAAAAACTGATTTAACTGTTTGTGATCTTTTTCAGCTAATGAAGTCATTAACTGTTTGTGATCTTTTAACTATTTTTGATCTTTTAACTGTTTGTGATCTTTTTCAGCTAATGAAGCCAACACGGAGACAGCTCTTTCATTTTTAAGAGTGCACACAAAAAATCTTTACACTTGAAAATGAATAATATTAACCGAGAAACACAGTAAATTGTTCTAAAGAAAAGTCAGACTTTACAAAGTGATATGCAAATATATTTTCTATAGCTTTTGAAATGCCTCATAAAAATGAGACTAAATTAGCTGTCCCCAGCAATGCTGTAGGTTTTGTCATCAGTGAGTAGCCTTCATTCTGCCCTTGAGAAAAAGTACTAATTATGCTAAGTCTAAAAAATGTGTGAAACAAGAAACTGGTTATTTCCTGCGGATATTCTTATTTTACTGCATTTTAAAATGAATTTAATTCATTTTTGTGTGCTCTCCCATATTACTGGGCTGGTGACTCTCCAACTATCCATAAGAGAAAAAAGTCTTTGTAAAATAAAGTCTAAGTCAATTAGATAATGAAACAAAACAAAAGAGTGAGCATACAAAAATGTTGATTTTGTCATTAGAGATTAGAGATAGAGACAGTTAGACAATTAGAAACGTTTCAAATTATTACTAGTCTTTCAGAATTAGAATCTCACTCAGGTGCCCAGGCTGAAGTGCAGTAGTACAACTGTAGCTCACTGCAACTTCTATCTTCTGGGCTTAAGTGATCCTCCAGCCTCAGTCTCCTGAGTAACTGGAGTTACAGACATGCAACACAATGCCTGGGTATATTTTTTAAATTTTTTGTAGAGATGGGGTCTTGGTATGTGTCCCAGGCTGTTCTCAAACTCCTGGCCTTAAGACATCCTCCTGCCTCAACCTCTCAAATCATTGGTATTACAAGCATGAGCCACCATACCTGGCCTATGTTTCATATTTTTGAACCATGCATTTATACTAAAGACACACAGTAAATACACAGCTCCAAAGTTCATACAAAGTAAATAGATTTTGTAACCACTAACCATAAAAGAATATTATTGTTCGTCAGTAAAAAATTCCCAGCACCCTAGAATTCCTGTCTGTGGCCCTTTCTCAGCCAAATACATTTTTCCACATAGGCTATTACTCTCCTGATCTCTGTGATTGGTTTACCTGCTTTAAAATGTCATAGAGAAAAATCACACATTCTGTACTATTTGGTGTTAATTTTTCTGCATGCAATATTATCACTGTGAGATATGACAGTGCTATTATTTCCATTACTGTGTACCCACCATTGTATAAATAGCTCTCAATGTCATTGGTCACTTTTCTTTTGAGAACCATTTGTGTTATGTATAGATTTCTGGGAGAAATACAACCACAATCAGATAGTCTAGATTATAGACAATTGTATTTGTTTTCTATCCTGCTATTAGCTTAACAATTGTTATAAATTTATCAGCTTAGACAGTACAACTTTATTATCTTTCAGATCTCTAAGGCATTAATCTGACATGATCTCAACGAAGCTAAGACCAAGGTGTCAACATGATTGTGTTCATTTCTGGAGATTGTGGGAGAAAATATAACCCCTTCTCATTTGGGTTGTTGGCGGAATTCAAGTCTATGTGGTTGCAGAACTATGGTCCCTGTTTTCTTGCTGGCTATAAACTGAAGGCCATACACAGCTTTTAGCAGCTGCCTCATCCTGTGGTTCCTGGACCATTTTCTCCATCTACAAAACCAGAATTTGTGGGTCTAGTCCTTACGTAGCTTCTCTCTGATTCTCTTTCTCTCTCTTCCCTCTCTGCTAAATTATCTCTAATAACTGATGTAAATAGATTGGTCCCACTCAGAAAATACAGATTAGTCTCCCCATCTCAAGGTCTATAAATTTAATCACATCTGCAAAATCATTTTTACCAGATAAGCTACAACTTCAGGGGCTTAAAGTTTGAACATCTTTGGAAGGCCATTATACCTACCAAAATAATGCAGAAGTCCGACTATTGTAAATACTTTCCAATGGTTTTCTAATTTGTACCAATTTATACTTTTACTAGCAGTGTGATATGATTTGGCTCTGTGTCCCCACCCAAATATCAAATTGTAATCTACATGTGTCAAGGGAGGGACCTGGTGGAAAGTGATTGGATTATGGGAACAGTTTTCCCCATGCTGTTCTTCTGATAATGAGGGCGTTATCATGACACCTGATGTTTTAAAAGCGACAGTTTCCCCTGCACTCTCTCTCGCTCTCTCTCTGTCTTGCTGCCATGTAACATGTGCCTTGCTTCACCTTCACCTTTACCATGAATCTAAGTTTCCTGCCTTTCTAGCTATGTAGAACTGTGAGTCAATTAAACCTTTTCTTTTTATAAATTACCCATTCTCAGGTAGTATCTTTATCGCAGTTTGAAAATGGATCAATACAGAAAATTGGTACAGGAAGTAGGGTATTCCTATAAAGATAAATGTGGATGTGACTTTGGACATGGGTAACAGGCAGAGGCTGGAAGAGTTTGGAGAGCTCAGAAGAAGATAAGAAGATATAGGGAAGTTCTGAACTTCCTAGAGACTTATTGAATGGTTTTGATCAAAATGCTGAAAGTTATATGGAAGATGAAGTCCAAGCTGAGATGGTCTTAGATAGAAATAAGGAACTTATTGGGAACTGGAACAAAGGCCACTCTTACTATACTTTAGCAAAGGGACTGGCAGAACTTTACTCTTGCCTTTGAGATATGTAGAACTTTGAACTTGAGAGAGATGATTTAGCATATCTAGTGGGAGAATTTCTAAGAAACAAAGCATTCAAGATGCGACCTGACTTTTTCTGAAAGCATGCAGTCATATGCATTCACAAGGAGATGGAATGAAATTGACTTACGTTTAAACAGGAAAGCAAAGCATAAACGTTTGGAAAATTTGCATCCTGACCATGTAATAGAAAACAAAAACTCATTTTTTGGGGAGAAATTCAAGCTGGCTGCAGAAATTTGCATAAGCAATGAGGAGCCAAATGTTAATAGCCAAGACAATGTGAACAATGTCTCCAGGGCATGTCAGAGAACTTCATGGCAGTCCCTATCATCACAGGCCCAGAGGCCTAGGAGGGAAAAATGGTTTCATAGGTGGGGCCCAGGGCCCTACTTCTCTATGAAGCTTTTGGCCTTGGTGCCCTGCGTCCCAGCCTCTCCAGCTCCAGCCATGGCTACAAGAGGCCAAGATAGAGCTCAGCCCATTGTTTTAGAGAGTTCAAGCCCCAAGCTCTGGTGGCTTTCACATGATTGTTGACCCTATGGCTGCACAAAAGACAAGAGTTGAGGTTTGGGAGCCTTCACCTAGATTTCAGAGGATGTATGGAAACACCTGGATGTTCAGGCAGAAGTATCCTGCAGTGGTGGAGCCCTCATGGAGACTTGCTACCAGGGCAATGAAGAGGGGAAATTTGGGGTCAAAGCCCCCACACTGAGTCCCCATTGGGGCACTACCTAGTGGATATCTGAGAAGAGAGTTGCCACCCTCCAGACCCCAGAATAGTAGATTCACTGACAGCTTGCACTGTGCCCTTGGAAAATGCACAGGCACTCAACACAGTGTGTGAAGCAGCCACACAGGCTGTACCCTGCAGAGTCACAGGGGAGTAGCTTCTCAAGGCCCTGGGAGCTGACCCTTTGCATCAGCTCTGGATGTGAGACATGGAGTAAGAAAATTTTGGAGGATTTTTTTTCTTTTTTCTTAGAGACAGAGTCTCTCTCTGTTGCCAGGTGCCAGGCTGGAATGCAGTGGTGTGATCTCGGCTCACTGCAGCCTCCACCTCCTGGGTTCAAGAAATTCTCCTGCCTCAGCCTCCTGAGTAGCTGGGACTACAGATGTGCATTACCATGCCCAGCTAATTTTTATATTTTAGTAGAGATGGCGTTTCACTATGTTGGCCAGGATAATCTCAATCTCTTGACCTCATGATCCGCCCACCTCAGCCTCCCAAAGTGCTGGGATTACTGGCGTGAGCCACCATGCCCAGCCCCAAAATTTTGAAGTTTTAAGATGGGAACATTCATCCAATGTTTGTACCCCCATTGTATCTTTAAAGTATCCAATTTGTTTTATTGTTTTACAGGATCATAGGCAGAAGTGACTTGCCTTGTCTCAGATGAGACTTTGGACTTGTACTTTTGGGTTAATGCTGGAATGAGTTAAGACTTTGGGGGACTGTCTGGAAGGCATGATTGGTTTTGAAATGTGAAATGCACATAAAATTTGAAAGGGGCCAGGACAAAATGATATGGTTTAGCTCTGTGTCCTCACCCAAATCTCATCACAGATTATAATCTGCATCTGTCAAGGGAGAAACCTTGTGGAAGATGATTGGATCTTGAGGGAGGTCTTTTCCATGCTGTTCTCATGATAGTGAAGGAATTCTTACAAAATCTGATTGTTTAAAACTGGAAGTTACCCTTCTCTCCTGCTTCCATGTAAGTCACACCTTGCTTCCCCTTAGCCTTCCACCATGATCATGACTGTAAGTTTCCTGAGGCTTTCCCAGCCATGTGGAACTGTGAATCAATTAAACCTATTTTCCTCATAAGTTACCCAGTCTCAGGCTGCATCATTATAACCATGTGAAAATTAATACACAGAGCTTAGAAGAGCTCAAGTTATTTCATGTATCTGTTAATATTAGGTATATGTCTCATAAATTTAATCATTTTGAAAGGTATATGTGTATGTGTGTATCTAATAATAATTTTAGTTTATACATATAACATAAGTTGAGTACATTTTTGTACATTTACTGGCCATTTGGGTATCTGCTTTTGTAGATCTACAAAGCAATGTTATACTTTTGTATGAGGTAGGAGTCAACAGTAATTTATATCACAAGAATATCCAATTGACTAAGTGCCATTTATTGAAAAATATTATCTTTTTAAATAAACCAACTATTCATACATGTCCAGGGCTATTTCTAGACAACTTTTGTGGTACCATTGGCTTAGTCATCTATTCTTGTACCAATACTACTGTTTTCCTTGCTATAATTTTATAGTAAGTTTTGACACATAGTAGTCTAAGTTCCACAAGGTTTTGAATTTTCAAATTGCCGTTCTTTATTAGCTTATTGAACTGCCACATGTATTTTAGAATTAGTTTCTCCATTTACACAGACACACACACATGTGTACACACACACTTTTTGGGATTTAATTATTTTTACATTGAAATATTAGATCATTTTGTGGAAAATTGAAATCACTTCATGGTATATCCTCTCATTTATTTAGTGTTTGTTTATTTGATTTCTCTCACTAGTGTTTTATTGTCTCCTGTGTACAATTTCTATACCTATTTCATTTGTCTTACATCTGGAATTCATATTAGATGATATTATAAAATGATTTAAATATAATTGTATAATTGTTTCAGCTTCATAAAATATAATTGATTTTGGAGGTTTGTGTTTATCATTGATGTTTTCCCCTTATATTGATATTTATGTAATGCCAGCCTTATTAAATGTGCTACAAATTGTTCCATACAATCATTTTTCCTCTATTTTTCTGGCATAGAGTCTATGAGATTGAAGTTATTTCTGTGTTTGATAAAGTTTACCAGTACAGTATACTTGTCTTGACATTTGCTTTCTGGAAAGATTTCATTTATAAATTATTTATAAGTTCAGAATTATTTACTTTTTTAAATTCTTGAGTACGTTTTAGTAATATGGGTATTTTAAAGAATTTTTCTACTTTACTATGTTAATTTGCAAAAAGTTGAATTACATTTTCTTTCAGTATCTTTAGGATATCTTAGGGTGGTTTTTTATTGTGATATTGGTCATTTGTGTCTATTTTTCTTGATCAATTTAACTCTAGGTTTCTCATTTTTATTGATCTTTAAAAACACTTTGGTTTACAGAATTTTCTCTCATATACTTCTGGTTTATATTTCATCTTTTATATTAATGTGGGCTTCATTTGCTCTCTTCAAGTTTTTAAAGTATAAACATAAATGACTATTTTGAAATCTTTCTTATTTTCAATATAACAATTTGTAGGTTTAGGTTTTCCTGTAAGCACTGTTATAGTTATGTCTAAATATTTCTCATATTTTTATTTTATTCTCATTCACTTCAAAATATTTTACATTTCTCCTTAAAATTTTTCCCCAGGCACATAGATTTTGTTAAGTGGGTTAACTTTCAAATATATCATTTTTTCAGGTATTTTCTGATACTGATTTAAAATTTACTGCTATAGTTGAAAAAAAAAAAAGTCATATGAGTTGGTTATTTTTAGTATATTATTTTGTGCCCTAGAATTTAGCCTATCTTGGTGAATACTCCTGCATACTTGAAAAGGATGTAGTTTGGTATTTGGGAATGAAATTGTCTAATAAATATTAATTCTGGCAGATTGCTTTATTATGTCGATCAGGGCCTCTATATCCTTAAAGATTTTCTCCAGTTTTTTTACATGAACTATCTGGAGAAGATTATGGGAATTTCCAACTCTAAGTTTGGATTTTTCAAACTTACTTTTCTCTTTTATCACATTTTGCGTTAATAATTTTAAAGCTCAATTAATGATCTTATATAAAACTGTTTTTATATCTTTTGATAAAATCATGTCTTTATCATTATGAAATATCCTTATTTATCGTTAGATGTATTTCTTTTTTGACGTATACTTTGTTGGATATAAATATAGCAACTTTACTTTCTTTTTTTTTTCCAAGTATTCTTTATTTTAATTGCATTTTAGGTTTGGGGGTACATGTGAAGAACATGCAAGAGTTGTTGCATAGGTACACACATGGCAGTGGGATTTGCTGCCTTTCTTCCCCTCACCTATATCTGTCATTTCTCCCCATGCTATCTCTCCCCACCTCCCCACCCCCCATCCCTCCCCCATTTCCCCCTAACAGACCCCAGTGTATAGTGCTCCCCTCCCTGTGTCCATGTGTTCTTATTGTTCAACACCCATCTATGAGTGAGAACATGTGGTGTTTGATTTTCTGCTCTTGGGTCAGTTTGCTGAGAATGATGGTTTCCAGGTTCATCCATGTCCCTACAAAGGACGTGAACTCATCATTTTTTATGGCTGCATAATATTCCATGGTGTATAGGTACCACATTGTCCCTGTCCAGTCTATCATCGATGGGCATTTGGGTTGGTTCCAGGTCTTTGCTATTGTAAACAGTGCTGCAATGAACATTCGTGTGCATGCGTCTTTAAAGTAGGATGATTTATAATCCTTTGGATATATACCCAGTAATGGGATTGCTGGGTCAAATGGGATTTCTATTTCTAGGTCATTGAGGAATCACCACACTGTCTTCCACAATGGTTGAACTAATTTACACTCCCACCAACAGTGTAAAAGTGTTCCTATTTCTCCACATCCTCTCCAGCATCTGTTGTTTCCAGATTTTTTAATGATCGCCATTCTAACTGGTGTGAGATGGTATCTCAATGTGGTTTTGATTTGCATTTCTCTAATGACCAGTGATGATGAGCATTTTTTCATATGTTTGTTGGTCTCCTGTATGTCTTCTTTTGTAAAGTGTCAGTTCATATCCTTCACCCACTTTTGAATGGGGTTGTTTGTTTTTTCCTGTAAATCTGTTTTAGTTCTTTGTAAATTCTGGATATCAGCCCCTTGTCAGATGGGTAGATGGCAAAAATTTCTTCCCATTCTGTTGGTTGCCGATTCACTCTAATGACTGTTTGTTTTGCTGTGCAGAAGCTGTGGAGTTTTGTTAGGTACCATGTGTCTATTTTGGCTTTTGTTGCCAATGTTTTTGATGTTTTGGTCATGAAGTCCTTGCCTACGCCTATGTCCTGAATGGTTTTGCCTAGATTTTCTTCTAGGGTTTTTATGGTTTTAGATCTTATGTTTAAGTCTTTAATCCATCTGGAGTTAATTTTAGTGTAAGGTGTCAGGAAGGGGTCCTGTTTCTGCTTTCTGCACATGGCTAGCCAGTTTTCCCAACACCATTTATTAAACAGGGAATCCTTTCCCCATTGCTTGTTTTTTTCTGGTTTGTCAAAGATTGGATGATTGTAGATATGTTGTGTTACTTCCAAGGCCTCTGTTTTACTTTCTTATGATAAGTTACTGCACAATAGAACTTCTATGTCTTCATTGTTATGCAATCTGTGTTTTCTTAAATTAAAGTGAGGTCCTGTTAGACAGTCCATTGTTGGGTATTGCTTTTATTGAATTCCTTAACTCCACTTTTTACTAGGAGTATTTATAAGATTTGCATGTAACGTTATTACTAATATTGTTAGATTTCAATCTACCACCTGCATATGTATCTTGCATTTGTATATTTTGTTTACTGTTTCTTGTTTGCATTCCTTTATTCATTTTTTTGGACTAAGAATTTTTTTAACCTTTCCATTTCATTCCACTATTAACTGTACAGTTGTTATATGTGTTTTAAACAATGTTTTGGTGGTTTAAATTGGAAGGCTAAGTCAAGTTCCTGTTATTTCACCATAGATGGAATTTGCACATGCATTCAGTAGGCTACATTTGACATAGCTAGTGTAAGAGAGCCTATATTGGAGAAGGATTATCTTTCAAAATTACTTTTTTTTTCTATCAAAGTAATGATTTTTCAACATAAATACTTGATATTTATTTTCAGATCCATAATCTATGCCTAATATGTGCTTTTTTGTGTTCTACCTACCACTAACATGTATGTGTTGGGATCAGTGATTTAGCTAGTAGTCATAGACGTAATTAGAATGTTTGTTTTGTACATTCATTTCTAATAAAACAATATTTGAAAGTTCAGTAAAAATGGCATTTTGTTTCTTATTAAGGTGTTTCTATATTAAGACATTTATAGGAAAATAGCTACACCATTGTACCTTTACCAAAATATTGTATTTGAAGACATATTCTGTACGAGTGCTTAGCATCACAGAATATGTGTCACAAGATAAAAAGCATAACTTTCCCAAATTAATGCTAATGACTGTTATTAGCATTAACAATTTAATTGTATTGTCCTATCTGTACTCATTTAGTAATTAAATCTACAATCAGCTGTTTGAATATTTGCCAATTTCATTAGATTTTTAAAGTAATATAAATTACTTGTAGAAATAATTAAATATAAAAATATTTTAAAATATAGATAAATACAGCTTACAAAGATAGCCACCATTAGCATTTTAGAGCATATTGTGGTTTTCTTTCAACAAAATAGTTCATATACCATTTGTATTGTTTGGCAACCTACTCTTGCAATTGAACTAATCATAAATAAGTCCCCTGTCACTAAGATGTATTTTCATAGTAAAACTAATTCATTTAATCATATTGTTGGATGCTTAGGTTGTTTCCAAAGAAAAAGCTCACATCTTACTAATGAAGTAGGAGTCTATTTTAGTAGGGGAAAAATGACTTGTACTCTTCGTACTTTTTGCTGGGTACTGTGAGACTTATATAATGTGTATTCAATACATATACATATAATATGTACTCAGTAAATAATGTTAGTTAGAAAATAGGAATATATGGGGAATGAGGTCTGCTATACTCATTTTAAAACTAAGTAATGTCATATATAGAATTTTACTGTCTTAGCTTTAAAACATTTTATATAGGCAGATGTTCTTAGTTTTATTGTTTAGGTAGAACACATTTTTCCTATAATTCACTTGACTCAAAAGTTGACCTATATAATTGTTAAGTGATTTTAGTAGAATATCTATACTGAATGCCCACAATGTGCTGTGCAGTATAGTAATCGCTAGGAGTACAGACTAAAGAAAACACATTATCATTTAACTCAAAGACCCTGTTCCCTGAAAACTACTGGTTTAATACAAGACAGAAATTAATTCTCATTACTCTGGCATGACTAATATAGACTCAGAATTAAAGTAACTTCTTGCCTGGCAAAGTGAAAAGATTACAACTTTGCACTTTAATTAACTTCAGTAAACAGAAAATCAACCTTTTCTCTTGAGGGGGAATTCAGTTGCCTAATTTAAAAATGATAAATAACATTTCTTGAATACTATGTAATTTATTCAAGCATAAAAGTAGATTATGGCTGTCTTTCAAAATTCAGCTCATAGTTATGAATTTTTAAGTATCGAATGGTGTTATGTGCACAAACACTTTCCCTTTAAACTGATGAGTTCATGAAAAAAATTAAGAGAAGAAGTACACAACTTATATTTAGGTATTAATATATATTCCCGTCAAAGGTGGGGAATGGGGAATGGCAAATATTATTTTCATAAGTCCCAGGAAATCACATTACATTCTATTGAGATTAAAAGCAGAAAATCCTTGTATTTTTATATTTCAGTAGCAAATGCTGTTATAATTGATATCTATTTTTAAATTAGATACAATTATGAAAAATCTATTAGGAGTCTAAGTGAGGCCGGGCGCAGTGGCTCAAGCCTGTAATCCCAGCACTTTGGGAGGCCGAGGCGGGTGGATCACGAGGTCGAGAGATCGAGACCATCCTGGTCAACATGGTGAAACCCCGTCTCTACTAAATATACTAAAAATTAGCTGGGCATGGTGGCACGTGCCTGTAATCCCAGCTACTCAGGAGGCTGAGGCAGGAGAATTGCCTGAACCCGGGAGGCGGAGGTTGCAGTGAGCTGAGATCACGCCATTGCACTCCAGCCTGGGTAACAAGAGCGAAACTCCGTCTCAAAAAAAAAAAAAAAAAAAAGAGTCTAAGTGAATATATTTACTCTAATAACACTTCAAATGATTTACTATTTCAAGTGTCTGGCTGAGATCTACTTTCTATAATAGCTAACCTTTATTGACTATTTCCTATCATATCAAGTCTTCCATGAGAAACATAGCATTTAATATTCAAATAATAATAGAAAGTTCATATACATATATATGAATAATAATGTAAAATTATTTTTAACTTCATTTTATACAGGAGGACACAGACTTAAGTTAATGTAGCATAAACAGAATAAGCATTTTATATATCTCTCTTCTGAAATTCCATATAAATGATAGTTACTATTTTTCTAAGTATTCTTCTTCATCAACAAAAAAAGGAGAATCTAGTGATAAATCTAAGGATTTGAATGTTTTCTGGGGAAGGGAAAGTAGAATCTGGAGGAATACAGATGCATTACCATTAGAGATGAAAGCTACAGTTAAGAAGTGCCCTTGACTGGAGTGCATGGACAAGAATACTGGCCAGCATGGCAGTGCCCAAGAGGAGCTTCAGCCTCAAGGATGGCAAGTGCAACAGACAGCATATTCAGGAGCAAGAGTGAAAAGAATGAGATATATATTGAAGTTCTTTATATGAACTGCCAACAACTCCCATGTCTACATCATGATTGCAAGAATATTTTTCACTAAAGCTTAAGTCAATAGGAGAGTGTTTCCTTCTTTTAAATCTAAAGAACACTGTCTTAGCTTACCCAAATTGTCTTGAGAAGATTAGTGTATATTGTTTCAAGTGGGTTGAATGGTAGCCTCCCAAAAGATATGTCTGCTCAGAATATGTAAGTGTGTCCTTATTCGTAGAAAAGTAAAAGGCCTCTCAAATTTAATTAAGCTAAGATCCTCACTATAAGATTGTCCTGGATTGTGCTGGTGGTCCCTAAATCCAATGAAAAAGTGTCCTCATAAAAAGATGAGAAGACAGAAACAAAGAGAGCCATATGAAGGTGGAGGCAGAGGTTGTAGTTGTGCAACATGAAGCTAAGTATTGTCAAGGACTGATTGGAGATACTAGAATCTGGAAGAGACAGTAACGATTTTCATTTAAAGTCTTCAAGAGGACTGTGGCACTGCTGACACCTTGACTTCAGATTTGTGGTCTCTAGAATTGCAACAGAACAAATTTCTATTGTTTAAAGTCATCAGATTGTTGTAATTTCTTACAACATTCCTAGGAACTAAACCACTGCTACATCAGATAAAAAGCCCTCTAATTTATGTCAATTTAAATTCAAAGACATAAAGATCAGCTATGTGTTGTAAACAAACGACAGCACATACAGGGGACTCTGAAACAGACATCTCTGCTTCATTCTAAAACATGACTGAAACTTAAATATTAACCAATTATTTGAAAAAAGCCTATAGTTGCAGAGAAAGATCAAGATAAACCAAGAAGAAAGCTTTTGGGAGAAAATAAGTGTTTTAGAAACAAGATGATTTCAATAACAATGATTTAACTACTGTCTTCAAGGGCATTGAGGTTGATATTAGCTATTAAATCTAAATACAAAATTAAGACACTTTTGAATAGGAAAATTCAGAAAAATATAAACATGAAGGTTGCCCAAAAAACTAAAAATACTCTTACCATATGAACCAGAAATTCTTCTTCTGTGTATTTGCCTGAAAGATTTGAAATCGGTCTGTTAAAGAGATGCCTACATTCCCATGTTCATTGCAGGATTGTTTACAATAGCTAAGTTATTAAAGTGACCTAAGTGTTCATTAATAAAGGAATGGGTTAAGACATATGGTATATATATAAAATAGAATACTTTAGCTTAAAGAGAAAAAAGAACCTATCACTTTTGACAACACTGGTGGAATTGGAGAACATTATGTTAAGTGAAATAAGCATAGACAAACACTGAGTGTTCTAACTTACATATGGAATCTAAAACAATTGAAGTTGTGGAAGTATAGAGTAGAATAGTGATTATGAGAGATTGGGGAAGGGTGTGAGGGAAGAGAGAGATAATAGTCAAAGGGCACAAAGCCTCAGTTAGATAGAAGAAATGCATATTTTTAGAAAAATAGCACAGAATGCTAAATACAGCTAATAATTGAGTACTGTACATTTCAGCATTACTGAGAGTAAATTTGTAATGTCCTTGTCACAAAAAAGTCAAAATTGTTTTTTTAAAGTTTTCAATATGATATGCAAATTAATATATTGACTAGATAAATTGAAGGGTTAATAGATAAAATAAGAGGCCCCTCCAAAAATTCAGAAACAGATGCAATGCTATGGGAAATATTGCCGACAGCAATTAATACTTACAGAAACAGAGAACACAAAATAAAAAAAAATGTATATCAAATAAACAGTAAAAGAATTGTCTAAAGAATTCTGAAGCATATACATGAGGAAATACCAAACTTTATGTCATAGTGAAATTCAAGAATATAAATTGTAAAAGGAAGACTCTAAGCAGTTCCTAAGATAAAGAAAAAAAGCAGGTGTTTTACAAAAGTAACAATGAGGTAAAGTTCAAATGTCTCATCACCAATTCTAAGTACTAGAACATAACAGAGGAAGCTCTTCAAATTTGAGAGGATAAATATAGTTAATGTAGACTGATTATATAACCACAAAATGTTGAATCAATTATTATTGCAGAATAAAAACATTTCTTCACATGCCATGCCTCCTTAAAGTTTTCGTCTGAAATACAATTTTTAAAAGTCACCTGAGAATGGAGTTTATTATTAAGAAAGTGACCTAGATGGAGGAATAAAAGATATGCAAAAGTATTTGATGTAAGGAGGAAAACATTAAAGAGAACCTTCAGCTTCAAAAGTGTTATAGGATGAGAGGAATCAGTCTAATAAAAATTGAGGAAGAGAAAAACAGGGTGCTTATGAGAAGAAGGGAATATTTGATAGGACATGTAAGATAATTATAGTTTCAAATTTGTGTCTCTGCAAATTAAGGTTAAGACTAAGAAAATTTGCAAGTGAATGCAAGTGAAAATAAAATATATCAAGAAAGTTGAGAATAAACCCCATTGGTTCATGACATTTAAAAACATATCACTGAATTTCACTGGCTAAATTTGTACTTTTTGCTAAGTTTTAAAATTTGGAATAATTTAAATTCACAGGAAGTTACAAAAATAGTATATTCCTTTCACCATGTTTCTCCCAATAGTTACATTTTTGTAACTATAGTAGAATATTTAAAAACTGACAAATTGACACTCATACAATGTGTATATAGAAATCATTGACAATGCATCACATGGGTAGATTTATGTAAGCACCACAGCAATCAAAATTCAAAATTATTTTATCTTCCTAATGTTGCTCCTTCTCACCCACCTTTCCAGTATCCAGTCAACAAATAATTTATTCTCAATATCTACTTTCTTATTTCAAGGATGTTATACAGATGGAATCATTTAATATGTGACTTTTTTTCACACGCGATAATACCCTTGAGTTCTATCCACATTTTTAGATGTATAATTTTGTTTTTATTGCTGAATAGTATTCTGTGGTATAGATGTACTATACGATTAATGTTTGGTACATTAATCATTTATTTATTGCAGTGTGTTTTAGTTAATCCATTTTTGGCTATTACAAATGAGGTTGTTTTGAAAATTTATGTAACAGTTTTTCTGTGGCTATAATTTATTATTCTTTGAGATAAGCATAAAGGCCAGGTCATACGGTAAGTATATGTTCAGTATTTTAAGACACCATGAAACTTTCCTTCATAATAGCTGTACCATTTTTACAATTCCACCAGTCAGTAATATATGAGTGATCCAATTTATTTGCATCCTTGTGACAATTTATTATTATATTTTATATGTGCTTTTCAGATAGGTAGACAGGTAATATCTCCTAATGGTATCTATTTGCATTTTCCTGGTGGCTAGTGATGTTCATTATCTTTTATACATGCTTACCCAATATCTGTATTACCTGTTGAGCTAAATTTCTCTACATGTCTTCTGTCTACTTTCTAACAGAGATATTTGTATTTTTTTATTATTGTTTAGTTTTAAGAGTTCTTATGTATTTGAAAATAAGTTCTTTTTCAGTTATATTATCAGAAACTATTTTTTTCTAGATTTTATTTTATCTTTTTGTCTTCTTAACCAAGTCTTATGCAGCAAACATCTTAAATTCTGCTGAAGTCCAATTTGTGAAATATTATTTTTATGATTGGTGCTTTTGGTACCATAGTAACATCTTTTTGTGAAGATATAGTACTGAAATATTATTTCTTATAATATTTTACAAAAGTTTTAAAATGTTACATTTTACTTTTAAATCTATGATAAATTTTGAGACAAATGTTGTGAAATTTATGTGGTTTAGATAAATAGTTGTTTTTTCTATGAATATCCAATTTTCCCAGCATACTGTATTGAAAAAATTATGCTTCCTATATTGCTCTGTCTTTGAACACATTGAAACTCAGCTTGACATATTTGTGTAGGGTTAATTCTGAGTACTCTATTTTGTTCCATTGATCTATAGATTATTGTATCTACTTCTCTTGAAATTATTAAGAATGATTCATAAGATTATGTTATACTTTTATAAAATTGTTTACCTTTATTACATCTTGTGATTTCCATATAAATTTTAGAATACTCGTGTCTATATTTACAAAAATCATCCTGGGATTTTAATAAAATACCCAAGGTAAGTTATAAAGAGAGGAGGTTTCTTTGGTTCATTGTTCTGCACACTGGACAGGAAACATAGTGCCAGCATATTGCCACATCAAATTTTATCACATAGATATATACAATTATTTTTCCATTATGAAGAAGAGTTATTTTTAATTAAACAGTAAAGATAAAAAATTCTAGTTGTCATCTCTTACTTTAGGCTTTTCCAGAATCTTCATGCATGTTTCACCTTACTAGTAGATGTGTGTACTTAAAAATGAATAAAACACATTTTTTTCCAAACTCAGCAGTCAAAAACATCTCGACTTTTGCCAGTTCAAACTCTGTAATCTGGTGTTTATCTCATAAAAAGAAATGGCAATTTTATAATAAGACATCAATTATCATACTCAAATGTGAGGAATGAAAAGCTAAATTCATAATTTGGATTCTTATCACATGAATTTACATTTAGCTATCATTTTAAATTGCTGTTATCTTACTAGATACATTTTTATATATCTACATATGCGGATCTGCATTTATTCACACACTATAGAATTTCTGGAAATTCTGCTTAACTCAGTCAAGCATAAGCACACTATAAAATAAATAGTCGTTAAAGGGCACTTAATAGAGTAGCCATAGTAAATTAAGTACATATCTATTATGTGATTACTATATATAAGTTTAATATGGTTTTCTTAAATAAGCATACTGCACATGCTTTATATAGAAACAGTACTTCATACAAAAAGATTATTTACAGTGGGCTAGAACATTTTGCAAACAGAGGCATATCACATAAGAAAAGAGATTACATTAATGAGACTGGGATATTGTTAAGTGAAATGATAAAAAGAACTTGGAGAAAATTTGGCATCAACTGCCAAATCAAAATAAAAGTTTACAAAGCAGAAGATGTTTAAACTAACATTTTCAGGAGATTAAAAATAATATTTTCAGGATAATAGAATTATTTTGAATAACATTGGTACACCTAATTACTGGACAATTATAACATTAATGTATTATCACAATATTAAAAATAGCTATCTATCAAATATCAGAACTCTTCTAATCCCAGGAAGATGAAGTAAAGATGAATAAAAATTAATTCCTCTGGGCCTGACTCTATGTGATAATGAATGACAGGATAAGAGCTAAATGGCTTTTATGAACTAGAGGAGGATAATCACAAGTAGGGTAGGATGAGTGCTTTGTAGAAAAAGAAAGGTACACACTGAAGTTAGGCAAAATTATATATGACAGAGAATACTGTCAGATGGCCACCTGTGATGGAGTATATTAGATCTCACTAAATGAATGGTGTCTCTAGGTGATTGGAATTAATATTTGTATGCAGTCATCACTGTGTAGTTATAACAGAGATAAATTTTAAAAGCCTCTAATCAATGTTATTAAAACATGGATTAAAAAGCTCTAGTTGTGCGTGATTAAAAATACATTGTGCTTTAAATAACCATTTCTTTTCTTAAAGCAAGTAAACCAAACCAAAACGAAATTATACTAAATAGTTTAAAAATCTAGAGGACTGAATTTCAGACTGAATCCAATATTGATTTGACTACTATTTATTTATTCCTTTATTTATTTTACTTTTGTGTGCTTCAGTTTTCTTATCTGAAAAATAATAAATATCTGAGGTCCCTTTTGGCTAACAGTCTATAACTCTGATGTTCACTTTAATAAGTTACATAGAGTGTCTTCCACATATGTGCAGAAAAACATAGAAAATTAATGCTTAATTCTTAAATAAAAAATTTAGCTGCTGTGATTAGCGTGAACTGTATTTTACTCAGTAATTTTTGCCCATGTTGTGCAAATTATTCTAGTTTCTAAGTTTTACACCTAAAAGAGCAGAAAGCAAAATAAAAGCCAGAATGATGGGTATATACTCTATTAAATAGTGATGGCCTTTAGCGTCATTAGAAAACAGAACTTCTCCCCAGAAGGCTGAAGAACTATGATTATAACAATAGATGATTAATGGATACATAATAAATAGTCACAGCAAAGTAATATATACATGGCCAAGTAGGAAGGTGGGAAATTTCAAGCACAAATAGCTACATGATTAGTATGTAGTTCCCCATTGAATGGTGTTTATATCTTAGTCAAGGCAAGAATAGAAATATGTTCAAAGACCCATCTGCTAAATGACTAAGCCAAGGTGGCAAAGTCAGTACCAATAATTCAATTGCAATTATCTTTATACATTGAGTGCCAAGAATCTTAGGCCCCAAAATGAGATAAAACATTAAAACTTCAAATTCATGGGCTCATAGGTCATCATGAAATTACAAACAGAATTAATAATTTGCTTTTTATTTTATTTTTTTGAGACAGGGTCTCACTCTGTTGCCCAGTTACAATGCGGTTGTCTGATTATGGCTCACTGCAGCCTCCACCTCCCAAGGCTCATTTGCTCCTCCTGTCTCAGTTCCCTGAGTAGCTGGGACTATCGGCGCTCACTGGCATATCCAGCTAATTTTTGTTTAGGCCCAGGATACTGAGATGAGCCAGGGCAAGAACGCATTTCAATGAACTTCATAGTCTTCTATATATTTACATGGATCCAACATTGGTGTCAAAGAGCAATGTGTGGTTTCAAATCTAGATGGATGTGAAGTGGGGATTTCTGCCAAAGCGAAAGAAAATAAAGAAGAAAATTCAGGCTAAGCATCATAAATCTTTGGTTTCAAATTTATTCTTGTGTTTTAAGGACAAAAATTATGTTAAGAAAGCTGTACTTCATTGAACTATCTACAAAACAAATTAAAACATGGTGAAATTAAATTCATATGTGTATATATAACTGATCATTAACTATTTTTTATGCAAGATTATTGGGAGTTATGATAATAAAATGTGATATCTTGGGTCGGGCACAGTGGCTCATGCCTGTAATCCCAGTATTTTGGCAAGCCAAGGCAGGGGGATCATTTGAGGTCAAGAGTTTAAGACCTGGCAAAACCCTGTCTCTATTAAATACAAAATAGTTAGCCAGGCATGGTAGCGTATGCCTGTAATCCCAGCTTCGTGGGAGGCTGAGGCAGAATAACTCAAACCTGGGAGGTGGAGGTTGTAGTGAGTGGAGATTGTGCCACTGCATCCCAGCCTGGGCAATAGAGTGAAACTCCATCAGAAAAAAAAAAAAAAAAAGTAACACCTCATGTCTCTGGTATATTGAAGAACCAATCAGCAAGTAAAGGATATGTACTATATTTCAGCTGGGATTCCTAGAAGCATTCTCTAATGGAAGATATGAAAATGGTTAAACAATTGGTTTTTAAATATGAAAATTATTGTACACAAAGAGAAGAATTAATTTTTATAGTGAGAATAAAATAATGGTTCAAAAATAAATAATGCAAACTGGAAAAAAATTACAAAATCTTATATTCCTTTAAAAGAAACCTATAGATAACATTTAAAAAGTTAACAAAGATTTCATTTAGACAGATAACAGGTAGACGTTTTCTACCATTTAATATTTGAATATTTCTTTGAGCTAATTATGTAAATAGAAATAATATTTTAGAGATTTTATTGCTTTAAAATTACTACATTCTTGAAAAGTTATATATACATACACACATAACAGAATTAATTAAACAGGTTTAAAATCAGCCTTTAAGGACTTCTGCTTCTGGGAAGATTGAGTAGATGTGCTATTTTCTATTTATTTCACTAAATAAATGAAAAACTCTAAACATTACACATAGAACACCATAAAACTCTGAAGATAGAAGAAAATAAGGCACACTAGCTCTGGTCTCAGGACACAAGGAGCAACAATTGGGGACAGGTTAGTTCCCTGTGGTTTTTTTTTTCCCCATGTATTCTTGAGCTGGAGCTGAAAAAGCTAGCAATATGTAAACACTAATAAGCATACAAAGGGAAAACAAAACTCAAGAAAAGCCTAAATTCTGTCGACAAAGTACCAGGAAAGGGACATCTTGACAGGACAGAAAATTTTAGACAATAATCACTTTACTTTAGACTACCATCTAAAAATATGGGGGGGGGGGAAGGGGAACAATTATCGGAGATACGCCAAGCTCACAGCCATGTGGTGTCAGAGAATATTAAATAACATTCAAAATGTCCAGGTTTCAGTAGAACATCACTCATCATAACAGAATGAGGAAAAGCTCATACAAAAATGAAATAAAATAGGCTATTAATAGATGACAACATGAATATGACAGATATGTTGAAATTATTGGAAAAATTTTAAAGCGGATATCCTAAAATGCTTTAATAAAAATCATAAATATGCTTAAAACAAAAGAAAATTTGAAAGTCTCAGCAAAGAAATAGAATACATAAATCTTTTAATGGCTACTTTAGAACTGAATATAACAATTACCAAATAACATCAATGGACAAGCTCAACGGCAGAATGGGAGGCTGAAGAAAGAATCAGTGAATTAGACAATTCAAATAACAGAAATTACTCAATCCAAATAACAAATAGAAATCATCTGAAAAAAAGAAAAAACTAAGATAGAGTCTCAGGGACATGGAGGACTGTAACAAAAGCACTAACATTCTTATAATTGGAATCCCATAAGAAAAAAAAAAAACGAAGGTGGCGCTGAAAAGGTATATGAAGTAATGGTTGAAAACTTTCCAAATTGGGCAAAAAAAAAAAAAAAAAAAAAAAAAAAAAAAACAGTTACAAATATGAGCAAAACCTTAGAATAACTCCAAAGAAATCCACAAGATACATCATATTCAAACTTTGAAACCTAAAGAAAAATAAAAAATCTTGGAAGTAGCAAAAGAGAACAAGACCTTAGTAATGGTGTAAACAATTTGAATGGCAATAGATTTCCCTTCAGAAGTCATTGGGGACAAACAAAAGTAGCATAAAATTATTCAAATGATGAAAGAAAAGAAATTATGAGGAGACTCTAATACCTGAAAAACTATCCTCCAGCAAGAAAGGAATAACAAAATGTTCATAATTGGAAAACCACAATAATTTTTTTTTCCAAGGTGGTAGATCAGCATGCCACAGCTATTTAGAAAAATAGCAAGACAAAGATCAACTCTGTAGCTTTAGTTAAGACGGAAAATGGGAATCCACTAGAATTGTGAAGGATATTACAGATCCTGAAGAGAACAAAGGTCAACAGCCACAATGATGGCTGCCAGCTGAGAAAAGTTAGTTAAGCCCCAGTACGTGAGAGTAACAAAGACTCTACGAATTCCCTTTCCAGTGGGGATTTGAGCAACTCAGGCTGAGGGAGAGCACTTTGTTTCTCTCAATCTCTAAAGTTTACTTGAAGAGAGGCTTGCAGACACTGTGAGGGAAAGACACAGGGAAAAGCTGGAGACATTTTCCCAGACCTGGGACTGAGAATAGATTGCATTTTTTAATCTGGGCATGAGCAAAGTCAGCCATTCTTTAGTGAGCCGGTAGCGTGGCTGCTCAGGTATTTTATATTCAGGCCAGAGATTGAAGTGACTGCTGTGGAACAGAGTAAGGACCTCTATACCCAAAACTCTGAAAAGTGCCTCAACAGTAGGTACTAGAATTATATTTTCCTTCATCACAATCCTGAGGTAAAAGAAGAGCTACTACAGCTGCAGTCTTAGTGCCCTAAAACTGACTTGTATGTGCTATTGCTGAATGCCCCACTCTGCTCCCTTGAGACTGTGGTGTAGTGAGACCCACTCTGCTTCACCTCCAGGCATAAATGCAGGTTTTTGGAACACTGGTTAACCTGGTTCAGTGGCCTGAGTTGTTCCACACTTTCTCAACATAGCTTGTGGTGCAGCAGTTTCCTCTCCACTTTGTGCCCAGGTAGATCTCCAGATATTCAGAGAATGCACTTGCTTAGTCCAGCAGAAAGAGTTACCCCAACCCTCATGTGCAGAGATCTTGGTGCAAAGAGGCCCTCTCTGATCCATGATCAGGCAAATATCCAGGTATTCATAACACTACTCATCTAGATAAGCAGCCTAATCCACTCTACCCTTCATATGCAGAAATCCTGGTGGAGAGATCTCTGCTTCATACCCAGAGAGATCACCAGGCATTTGGACACCTGCTCATCTGGTTCAGCAGCCTGAGCTGTCCTATTCTTCCTGTGCATATATCCTGGTAAAGAGGTCCTTCTCTACCAAATGCTCAGACAGACCTCCATGATGAATTTAGAGCACCTGCTTCTCTAGTTCAGCAGCCTGAGTACCATCCCCACTGTGCAGAGATCTTGGTCCAGGGAGTCATTCTCTGCTCCATGCCTAGGCAGATACCCAGGCATCTGAAGCATGCATTCTTCTAGATTAGGAGTTTAGAATGCCATCCATTTCCATGCAGTTTGGGGGTCAGGAGGTTTCCAAGAGTCATGCTTAGGAAACCCTCTGGGTACATGGTGGCTTGTCACCGGATTCTCCCTTGACATTGGTACTTGTGCCTGCCATCAGTGTACCTGTAGATCGACCTTTCTGGTGTGGGCTCCACCCTTCATGGTCCCCATCACCCGGGGCTTAATGGGGAGATCATATCAAATGTGTTTTCCCTCAATTAGGCCACTGGCTGACGCAACAGAGAGATTCTGCAAGGAAACAAGAATCAAATACATGCCTAGTACATTGGCCACGACTGGCTTTTACCATAAGTACCATCTATTACCTTGTAGGTTGAACTGCATGGGCCAATAAAAAACCTGCCAAAATAAGTGCATAGAGCTATAGAATCAAAGTCCCTCACATCAATCTCTAGTCATATTACATAGGGAGGAGAAAAAAGAATAGGGGAAAAATATTTTAGGAAAAGAAAGAAAAAATAATTATATCCAAACAAAAATTAAAAGTGCCAATGTCTTCAGACAAGAAGGAACAAGCAAAAGAATTCTGGCACCATGGAAAATCTGAATATAGTGACATCACCACAGGATTGCTCTAGCTCTCCAGAAATGGTTCCAAAACAATATAGAAACTTGGAAGTGACAGATAAAAAAATTCAAAGTATGGATTGCAAGCATACTCAATGAGATTCAAGACAGAATTGAAAGTCAACACCAAGAAACTTCTAAAGCAATTCAAGAAAGAAGAAAAAAAATAAAATCTTAAGAAGAAATCAATGAGAACTTCTGAAATTAAAAAAAAAAAAAACTCACTACATAATTTCAAAATAAAATAGAAAGTTTTATCAACAGACTGAACCAAGCAAAACAAATAATTTCAGAGCCTGAAGAATGATCTTTTGAAAAGTAACAAAAAGATGAAGGCAAAATATTTTTTTAAAGAAATGAACAAAATCTTTGAGAAATATGGGAATAAGTGAAGAGAACAAACATAAATAACCAGCATTCCTGAGAGAGAGAAAAAGAAAACAACCTGGAAAATATATTTGAGAGAGTAATTCAAGAAAACTTCTCTAATCTTGATAGAGAAGTAGATATCTAGCTACCAGAAATCCAGAGAACATCTGTGAAATACTACACAAAATGTGCCTGACCAAGGCACATGGTCACCAGATTGTGCAAAGTCAACACTAAATAAAAAATCATAAAGGCAGCTAAGGAGAAAAGGAAACCCATTAGGCTAACAGCAGTCTTCTCACCAGAAACCTTATGAGCCAGAAAAGATTGTGGGCCTATTTTTAGAATTATTTAAGAAAATAAATTCCAATCAACAATTTCATATTCTGCCAATGTAAGACTCACAAGTGAAGAAGAAATAAAACATCTCCTAGACAAATAAGCACTAAAGGAATTTAATACCACTAGACCAGCCTTAATAAATTCCTAAGGAAGTTCTATACAATGACACAAAACTATAATACCTGCTACCAAAACACACACAAGTACATAGCCCACAGACCCTGTAAATCAACCACACAATAGAAACTGTAAAGCCATCAGCTAACAGACTCACAATAAGATTCAAACCTCACACATTAATATTAAACTTGAATGTACATGACCTAAATATACTACTTCAGAGGCACAGAGAAGAAAGTTGGATAAAAAAAAAAAATAAGACCCATCCATCTACTGTCTTCAGGAGATCCTTCTCACATGTAATGGCACCCACAGGCTGAAAGTAAAGGGGAGAATAAATATCAATTGTGAAAATAGAAAACAAAGAAGAACAGAGGGCACTATTCTTATATCATATAAAATATACTTTAAAACAACAGTAAAAAGTGATGAAAAGGGCATTATGCAATGATAAAGAGTTTGATTCAACAAGAAGACTTAACTATTCTAAATATATAAGTACCCACTGTGGGAGCACTGAGATTCATAAAAGAACTACTTCTACACTTACAAAAAGATTTATGCAGTCACACAATAGTCAGGGACTTTAACACCCTGCTGATAGCATTAGACTGATCTTTGAGGCAGATTCTAACAAGGAAATTCAGGGCTTAAATTTGGCACTTGAGCAGTTGGACCTAATGAACATCTACAGAATATTCCACCCAATAACCACAGAATATACATTCTTCACATCTGTACATAGAACATAGTCCAAATTTACCACGAGCTTGGCCATAATGTAAGTTTTGATAAATTTAGAATAATCAAGATTCTGCCAAACATACTCTTAGACCACAGTGAAATATAAATAGAAATCAATACCAAAAAGATATCTCAAAACCACACAATTACACGGAAATTTAATAACTTCCTCCTGAATGACTTTTGAGTAAATAGTGAAATAAAGGCAGGAATTAAAAAAAAAAAAAAAAGGAAACAGAGGCACAATATACCAAAACGACTGAAATGCAACAAAAGAAGGGTTAAGAGGAAACTATGTAGCTCTAAACACCTACCTCAAAAAGTTATAAAGATCTCAAACTAATGAGAAATCTAGAGGAACTAGCAAAACAAGAACAAACTAATCCCAAAACTAGCAGAGAAAAAGAAACTACTAGGCCAGGCACAGTGGCTCATGCCTGTAACCCCAGGACTTTGGGAGGCTGAGGCAGGCAGATCATGAGGTCAGGAGATCGAAACCATCCTGGACAACATGGTGAAATCTCATCTCTACTAAAAATACAAAAACTAGCTGGATGCTGTGGCATGTGTCTGCAATCCCAGCTACTCTAGAGGCTGAGGCAGGAGAATCACTTGAACCAGGTCATCAGAGGTTGCGGTGACCAGAGATAGTGGTATTGCATTCCAGCCTGGTGACAGAGCAAAACTCCATCAGAAGAAAGGTGAGAAAAAGAAAAGGAAAAGAAAGAAAGAAGAAAGAAAAAGAGGAAAGAGAAAGAAAGAAAGAAGGAAGAAAGAAAGAAAAAAAAAGAAAGAAGAAAGAAAGAAATTCTATCAGATGTACAAAGAACAGCTGATACTATTCCTGCTAAAACTATTCAAGAAAACTGAGCATGGAGACTCCCCGCTAACCCATTCTGTGAAGCCAACATCATCTTGATGCCACAACCTGGCAAAGATAAAATGAAAAGAGAAAAGTAGAGGCCAATATTTCTGATGAACATAGATAAAAATCCCCAGCAAAATAGCTCTAAACTGAATCCAATAGAATGTCAAAAGGTTAATTCACCATGATCAAGTAGATTTCATTCCTAAATGTAAGTTTGATTAAACCTACACATATCAAATGTGCTTCATCAAAGAAACAATTAAAAACCAAAACCACATGATCATCTCAGCAGATGAAGAAAAATCTTCACTAAAACCCAACATCCTTCATATAAAACCTCAAGAAACTAGGCATAGGCTGAACATACATCAAAATAATAAGAGCCATCTATGACAAACCCACAGCCAACATCATATGGAATGGGCAAAAACTGCAATATTACCCTTGAGAAACTGAGCAAGCCAAGGATTCCCACTATCACCACTTTTATTAAATACAACACTGGACATGCTAGCCAGAACAATCAGGCAAGAGTAAAAAAATCAAAGATATCCAAATAGGAAAAGATGAAGTCAAACTATCTCTCTTCATTTATAATATGATTCTATAAATAGAAAACCCTAAAGACTATGCCAAAAGGCTCCTGGAACAGACAAACAACTTTGTAAAGTTTCAGGATACAAAATCAGTGTACAAAAATCAGTAGCATTTCTGTATATCAATGAGGTGTAAACCTGAGAACCAAATCAAGAAAGCAATCTCATTTTCAGTAGTCGAACACAAAAATAAACCAACTAGTAATATGTTTAACCAAGGAGGTGAAAAATCTCTAGAGGGAGAACTACAAATCAATGCTGAAACAAATTTTAGATGAAAAACAAATGGAAAACATTCCATGTTCATGGATTGAAAAATCAATATCATTAAATATCCATACTGCCCAAAGCAATCTGCAAATTCAACGCTATTCCTATCAAACCACCAACATCACTTTTTTTCACAGAATTAGAACAAACTATTATTTTGTAAAACTTTTATTTTAGGTTTGAGGATATATGTGAAGGTTTCTTACATAAGCAAACACATAGAGGTTTGTTGTCTATATTATTTCATCACCCAGGTATTAAGCCCAGTACCCAATAGTTAGCTCTTCCACTCTTCTCCCTTTGCCCAATCTCCCTACCTTAAACAGATCCTAGTGTCTGGTGTTTCCTTTTTCATAGAACAAACTATTCTAAAATTAATTTGAAACCAAAAGAGAGCCCAAATAGCTAAAGCAATCCTAAGTCAAGTAAACATAGTTGAAGGCATCATATTATCAAACTTCAAACTATACTATCAGGATAAAGTAATAAAAACAGCATGGTACTGGTATAGAAACACACATTGACCAATGGAATAGAATCGAGAACCCCGAAATAAAGCTACACAAATACAGCCATCAAATATTCAACTAAGTTGCCAAAAATTAGCAATGAGGAAAGGATTTTTCTATTCAACAAGTGGTGCTGGAATACCTGTGTAGCCATATGAAGAATAATAATACTGGACCCATATCTTTCACTATATATACAAATTAACAAATGTTGTATTAAAGAATTAAATGTAAGACAGAACACTACAAAAATCTTAGAAGAAAACCCAGGAGCCATTCTGGACATTAGCCATGGGAAAATATTTATGACTAAGTCCTCAAAAGCAATTGCAACAAAAACAAACATTGACAAGTTGGGACACAAACTAAAGAGGTCCTGTACAGAAATAGAAACTTACCAGCAGAGTAAATAGTCAACTTACAGAATGGGAGAAATATTCACAAATACATACTTAACAGAGGTCTAATATCCAAAATCTATCTGAAACTTAAGCAAATCAACAAGCAAAAACCAAATAACCCTGTTAAAAAATGTGCAAAATGCCTGAATAGAAACTTCTAAAAAAGAAGACACAGAAGAGGCCAAACAAATATATAAAAAAGTGTTCCACATCAGTAATAATCAGAGAAATGCAACTCCAAACCATGATGAAATACCACCTCACACCTGTCAGAGTGACTACTAATAAAAAGTCAATAAACAGATGTTGGCAAGGCTACAGAGAAAGGGTACACTAAAACGTTGTTGGTTGAAATGTGATTAGTTACATCACCATGGAAAGCAGTCTGGAAGTGTCCCAAAGAATGTAAAACAAAACAACTATTCAACCCAGCAATGAAAAGAAAACAAATTATTCTGCAAAAGAGATCCATGTATTCACATGATCATTAGAGCACTATTTATGGTAGCTAGACATGAAATCAACCTAGGTCACCATAAATGATGGCTTGGATAAAGAAAACGTGGCATATATACACCTTGGAATACTATGCAGCCATAATAAAAAATGAAATTATGTCCTTTGCAGTGACATGGATTCAACCAGAGGTCATTTTCATAAGTGAATTAATGAAGGCAAAGGAAAATAAAATCAGTTCCTTATAAATCTTATAAGTGAGAGCTAAACAATAGTACTGGGGACTACAGGGCAGGAGAGAGTGTAGGAAGGGGTAAGGGCTAAAAAACTAATTGTTACTATGCTGGGTACCTTGGTGATGGTGTCATTTGTACTTCAAACCTCAGCATCACACAATAGTCCCACATAACAAAATTGCACTTGTACCTACTGAATCTGAAGTATGAATTGGAAAAAAAACCCAAAAACTAAAACTAAGATAATTGGTTACCAGCATACCTGACCTTAAAAGAATGTTTAAAAATGGTTCTCTAAAGACAAAAGAAATAATAATAATAATAAAGAACCTTGAAATATCAAGTTGGAGAAATAACATGGTAAACAAAAATATGGGAAATACAATACTTTTCTTCTTTTCTTGAGTTTTCTAATGTGTTCATAGATTTGAAAACTCAATATTATTAAGTTGTCATTTTCTCCCCAACTGATGTTGTAGCCAACATGTTCCTACCTGAAATCTGATTTTTTAAAATTCATTTTCTTAAAACTTGACAAGCTATTTTTAAAATGTTTATGGAAAACCAATAGGTCTAAAATAATCAAAGCAATATTGAAGAACAAAGTCGGAGAATTTGCACTACTTCTTTTTAAGTTCCAAAAGAGATATTAGTTAAAGAAGGCTCGTATTATGAATGTGTGTTCAAGATATCAGTTTTCTTTTATGATTCTTGCCTTTTGTGTACTATGAAACGTTTTGCTCTTTGAAAGAAATTCTTAAGCAAATGACAACAGATGTGCTAGAAAAAACATTTTTCAACACTTATCAGAAAGTAACTTATTACACAGAAAACATATAACAATGAAACAAGTATAAAAATAATCAGTAAATATTCTTGTAATGTATATTATTACATAATAATATTTTCTTATTATTTATAATTTTATAACTGGAAGATAAATATTTGTACATTTTTTAAAAATAGAAAATATAGATGAAAAATAACCATATAAAATGTTTTGAGATATTAGATAAACTCAAACTAATACCACAAAGAGATAGCATTATACACCAATTTGAATGGCCTAGAAAAATGAAAGACAGTATCTCCTGTTGGTGAAGATGCCATGCAACTGAAACTCATGTAATGTTAGTGGAAATGCAAACCAGTACAATAATTTTGCAGTGACTTTCTATAGATTTTGCATAAGCTTGACATACTACCTACTGATTCCATTCCTACACAAATGAAGACACATTTCCACACAAAGGATTTATACGAATTTATAGAATTTTTATTAAAAATTACCAAAAACTGGAAACAACTGAAATAACCTTCAACTGATTATTGAAGAAAGAAGCTATAGTGCACATAGAATGCTACTGGACCATAAAAAAAAGTGAGCTACTGGCACACACAAGGGTAAATCACCAAGGCAATATGCTAAGTTAAAAAAGCAATATGCAAGAAATTATGTTCCATATGAAATTTCATTTATATGACATTGTGGAAAAGGTAAAATTACAGCAACACACAACTGATCAGTAGATGCTTGTGGTCAGAGACAACTGTAAAAGGACATAAGGAAACTTTGTGGAGTGATGGTAATATTGTCTAAGATGATTGTGGTGGTGGTTATGCAATTCATATGTGATACATACACACACACACACACACACACACACACACAGTTATCTATGGATAACTTCACTTTGTTATCCAATGTTCCTTTGTTCCACACACATTCACATTTCTATTATGTTTCTGTTTGTTCATGAAGGACTAATATGATATATTTAAAGGGTCTGAGGCATCCTTAGAATCACTATTCATATTAATTGTAATTTTTATTCTGGTATCAATTTTGTGTCAATTGTTTAAGTTTTTATTCTACCATTTAAAAAATAATGTTTTAAACAATTTTTTAGAGAAACAGTTTTCAAATGTTCAGCTTCTTTAGTCATAGAGAACAGATTTAGTGAGCAATGTATATGCCTTACATAATATTTTGTGTTATACTTAAGTTCATGGATCACATACAAAGCTTTAAAATTAGACAAGAATTGGGTCCAAGGGAAAAAAATGGTCGTACTAGAACATCATAAAACTCAGTTATCTTGTTCACTTTGATAAATCATGAGAAATGAGCTAAGAGTCTAACCTCAAACTCACTTTTTTTGGTGTTGTTTGCAAGTTATTATAAACTTCATGCTCTTATAAAATAAGCAACTTTTCTCACAGTTTGGTAATATGACTCAATATAAAAACTTGTGAGAATTATATTTTTATAAGTTGAAATAAAATTTTTGACACAATTCATATTCATAATCTCCTTTTGAAAAAAATAAAATACACAATACTGCATCTTTTTCTTTTTTATTTTTGTTAAAATGAATAACAGTTTAATGAATACTTAATTATTATAAATATCTTCATGTTATGGACTTTATTTTTTATTGATGATTTTTTCTTCTTTATTGCCATTGCTATATATTAAAAACTGTACCTAGGAATTGGAGGTGTATTCTAATAATTTGATATTTTTCATTTGTGAGCTATAATTATATCTAAACCTAGAAATGCAAGTTGGTCCAATGACTTCTGTGAAAAATAAGCCTAGGATGCTATATATTCCTCTCTGCTTCCTTTTATTGAAGAGACCATCCTTGAATCAATGATAGAATCCACTTATTTCCATTTTGTCCATTTGACTCAATTGAAATTATTTCTAAAGTAAATTACTACTTTTTTATTGGTAGGTATTAACAGCTTTCTATCAGTATTTTAACCAGAGTTTTAGATCATTTTATCACTTGAAATTCTTTGTCCTGGACCAAATTTTTACATTTAATGAATAATAGAACAAGTCATGTTTCCAGCTAATTATTTAGATAATAATTACATTAATTTGAATAAATGAGTAAGAGTATAGTACTTCCAATTAAATTGCTATTCTCTTACCTAACCCATCTCAGTATTCAGCAAAGAGGCAATATTTGCATTTGAACTTTCTGGATAAAGAATTGCTATATAATTATATTCTAATATATTCTGATTAATTTGAGAAGCTTTGATGTTGAAACTCAAGTAGAGGGTATGAAAGTTCTCAAAGGTGTGAAATTTCATTTTGACCCTATATCTTTCTGTGATTGCAGATAATACTGTTCAAATCACATAATGAGATTGAATATTTTTTAAACCTAAAATAATATTAATACCTATTCTAATAATTCAAATAATAAATTCTTCCATTGTGTCATCTAAGCCAACCCAATTATTACAGATAAAGTAAGAAACTTACACTGGACACCTTTTAAAACTATGTACAATTTAAAATAGCTTAAAGGGTGTAATTAGATACACATCTTAAAAAGATTTTAGTCCAACCTGTCTATACTTTGACAAAGATGGCTTTCATGGATATAGAGCTAGCTGTAAAACATAATGCCAACAAATTATCACTGATATATAGTTTCATGTAAAAGAAGAGTTAGGTGTATGGGAGAAAAGCCACAGTCATCTTGAGTAAATTGTAGCATATTAGAACCAGTCAGGGTAATTGAAAAAGTTCAATCCAATGTATATTAGATTATGCCCCCCAAGCTATTAGTGCAACTGTCCAGATCCCTCATTAAAAACACCATTAGCCAACTAGTCTAATCAGTATTTTACTATTGTTTTCTCTTTGCTTGGTTATACATAAATGCTTGATTTCCTCTTACAATTGGTCCTTTTGTGTTTCCCAATTGAACACTTATTTTCAAATTACCAGCAGCATAAATAAAGAAAACTATCACCCTTTAAGAATACCTAAAGTACAATTTTTCAACCCATTAAAATACCTATAAATAATTAGTAAATTATTAAATTAAAATTAGATTAAAATTATGGGCATTTTTATTTTCAGACTAATATTTTGCATTATTTAACTGACGGCTGCTGCTCAAATAACCAGGTGGCCCATCAAAACAAAAAAAGAATAAAAGTGAAAGAAAAATAGTAATGTATCATACTGATTTGCAAACAGCTGCTATAAAGAGGAAAAATGAAAACAGTGAATAGATAAGCCAGTAAGCTAAGAAGGAGCACTGACATCTTTTGAATCTGGCAACCCAGAGTCTTTTCAGATAATGTATTTGTTTGTTTTGATTTGCAGAGGAAATACTACTTTATACAAATGGTTAATAAACTTATGGAACACATTGCAACAAACTATGTACTGGTAGGATATGTAATTTTAAACTTAGAATAGAAATATTTAGGCTGATTTACAAAAAGCAGATCAATAAACAGTGACTAAAGGAAAGCGAAGTATCCTAACCATTGAAGCTTCTGCTTGCTTTCAGAGCCCCTGTTAACAAGCAAATATTGTACCAGGATGACCATAGTTATAGTCTAATATATAAATTCTTGTGTTTCTATATTGTAATTATCAATCTCCTTTCTCAGCACTGGCAATATATAAGCTCTTCAGAATTTATTCCAGTGAACTCTCCCTGAATTTTGAGCTACATTATGATTCCTCATGGTTCCTCATCCAGTTTATAATACTCTATATATTAAATGTTTGGGATAGTGCTTTATGCCTTTATGATATTAGTGCAAAAGGTGATGAAACTTGCCAAATCTGTGGTGTATCTTCACAATAAAATGAACAGATTTAAGCACAAAAGATAACATGCTAATTAATTTGTCATAGTGTGTTAAAAGTAACCCTCTGTTTTCAGCCTTCACAGATTCTGGAAAACAAACAATGTATTATTATGTAACAGTTTTAAACCCCAGTATATTCTGGACATTATATTTATTAGCTATTCTAGAAGGTAATATCTATGACATATTCCTTGCCTTAATAGTAGTTACAATCCACTTGGGGACATTAAACATAAAATAATTTTTATTTTATGAACTGAGAAACTGATTTTGATTTGTCAGTTGAATGATACAGTGTATACTTTCTACAGAAGTTTTATAGGTAAATGTTATCACTGGGTATAAGTACACTAAATTAAGCCTCCATAGAAGATGCAAGGTCTGAGATATTCTTAAGGCAAACTAGAGTGTGAAAAGGTGTCTGGCATGAGTTAACAGAGTCTACAGAACACTTGGTATTATGAGAAGTGGTATGAATAAAAAGTTCAGCTGGACACAAGCAATGAAATAATTCAAATCCCAATGTGCCAGTTCTGGGCGTGTTTGCCCTCAGATCTATTCTGTTGGAAATAAGAGCTCAGAGTAGCAAGGAAAATGAGCACTCAAATAAAGAATTTCTCAGCAAGGCAAATTTACTTCTGCAGAAGGGTGCTGTTTATTCTACTGCTCACTGTGAGAACACACTGAACAAGGGAGGGAAGGGGGTTTTAGCCTTAACACAGTCAGTCCCTGCAACTGTGTCCAGTCCCTATTGGCTAGGATCAGACTGCACAATCTAAGTTGATCCCAATTGGCTACTTCAAATGGAGCAGGGGTGGGGGCTACAGTGGTAGGAAGAGAAGTTTCAGAACTAAAGATGCCAAATGAACAGATGTGGGTTTCAGAGTGGGAATGGATGTGGGTTACAGATTGGGAATGGATGTGGGATTGGGAATTGCTGGAAGGTTGTTTACTATAACTAGGGGCAAGGAGGCAAGTAAGTTAGGCTTTGAAAATAGAGGACAAGCAGAACCTTGGAAGAACTCACTGTTTCTAACACATTCCTACCATTTTTTTTTTTTTTTTTTTTTTTTGCTATGCTGTGTGCAGCAGGGAGGATAATGAGCTTCATGCACGTTGGTTTTCATCTAAGTGGAACCAATAGGAGACACTGGTGAAAAATAGGAGGGTGAGAGAAAGAGAAAAGCAAAGAAAAATTTGCATCTCTGCCTCTGGTGGTCTGTCTAGCAGTGGCTATACCCTAGGCTTTAGGTTCTAGTAAATCACAACACCCATTTGTCCTTAGAGAATACATCTAGAAGATGGCTTTCTGCTAATCCCCATCTATCTCTCTTTTCTGATTTACCAACTTTTCTTTTACTAGCATTAGTCCATTTTCATACTGCTATAAAGAACTGCCTGAGACTGGGTAATTTATAAAGGAAAGAGGATTAATTGAATCACAGTTCAGCATGGGTGGGGAGACCTCAGGAAACTTACGATCATGGTGGAAGGCAAAGGGAAAGCAAGTCACCTTCTTCACAAGATGGCATGAAGGTGAAGTGTCAAGCAAAGGGGGAAGAGCCCCTTATAAATCCATTAGATTTCATGAGAACTCAACAGCATCATGAAAACAGCATGAGGGAAACTCTCCCTATGATCCAATTACCTCCACATGGTCTCTCCCTTGAACATGGGAATTATGGGGATTACAATTCAGGATTAGATTTGGATAGGGACACAAAGCCTAACCATATCACTTGCATAAAAATTTCTTTATCTAAATTCCATTTGTTTTCAATACACAGAAAGATTTCTCAGATTATTATTTAACCAGTGCAGGCTAGATTCCAATTAACGTAACTAAAGAGTTTGGATTTCATATAGACAATAAAGTACCCTTTAGGATCATAGAAAAAAGATTTTTGTAATTGTCAAAAATTTTCTAAAACAGTTTTTTACAGGGTAACATTTTTAGAAACAGTGTGGTTGTGGTACAATTTACATAATATAAAATTCACTGGTTTTAAGTGTAATAAGTCAATAATTTTTAGTTAATTCTCCCTTAGTATAATATATTGAATGTTCAGAATGTTCAACCATGTTGGAACATGTATCTGTACTTCACTTATATTAGCAAGAAATATGTTTTATGTATGTAGCACATCATTTTTTCCATTCAATAGTTGGTGAGCATTTTGATTATTTCCACATTTTGGCTATTAGGAATAATGCTATGATAAAAATTTGCCCAAAAGTCTTCATGTGGATCTATGTTATTATCTCTCTTTGATATATACCTAGGAGATGAATGGTAGGTCCTAGGGCAAATCTAACATTTTAAGACAGGAGCTTTGTAGATATTTTGGCATAACACATATATTACAGTGATAAATTTCCCATGAAACTCTTAAATTTTGCCAATTTAGCAAAGTGTGTGGCATACTGGATAATACTTCCTACAGTAAATTTCTTATTGCCCAATATTTTAGTGTTAAGAGGGAAGCACAATGCTTGCTGGGGTCTTTTGCATTGTATTGGAACTATGTTCCAATAATGCAAATGGCTTCCAGGTCTGAATGGGCCACAGAGCAAAAGGAGACTTTCTACATGGTCCAGGCTCACTGATAAGGAGAATCTACCAATTGGTAATCTATGACCTGACAGGTTCATGGGCCTGAATGATATATATTGAAGCAGATAAGTAAGTCTCAAGCAAGATCTTACCTGTGAATCACAGCACACATTCTGAGAATTTTGTAGTAAACTAACATTGTCTTTGGCAGTTCTGAGGGTTTTTATTTGCTTGACAATGGGTTTTTAATAGATCCTATGATAAGCCTTAATGGGAAAATAAAGAGGAGGCTCCCAGGATCTCAACTGGTAAATAGACATTATCATTTTTAGAGACAGGTCTTGACTTCTTATGAAGCTCTCATGGACTGAGTTCCTGACAGTGGATACCAAGAAAACTTTGACTCAAGCAGCACATCGTAATTTGGGAACATAAAATTAGTCATGCCATGAAATACTTCATCAATAAATAAAAAGGACATTAAAATAACATTGACTGATATTCAAAATATCAAAATGATATTCAAAAATGAAGTTTCACTCTATGTTTCATTGTTCTTTGAAAATTAGAATGTGATGTAACAGGGTCTAATAAACTGAAAAAACAGAAGCTAACTAATTTTCTAGTCATCCTAAATTTTAAATGCAAACAAACAAACCCCACAAACTTATAAAATGCATAATTGCATTCAGTTTGTTGAACATCAGGATTTGAATGTGTGTCTGGCTGGTGCTGCGCATTGTTACAGTTTGCTTTTATTTTAGCAAAGTATTTAAAAATTAAAAATAGATTCATGTTTTCAAACCATAGCTGTGTCAGACAAATTTATTACTGTCTGTGAAGCAAGACTTTTTATTTGAATAATTCTTCATCATTTTCACATGCCAGATATACTGTTGCTTTAAAGCGTTTCCAGAGAAATAAGTCATGAGTTTGTAACTCATTTTATGCTGGATAAAACAGCTTCTGTTTACAGTAATTTCCTCTTGTAGCATTAAGTGAAAAGAAGTAATATTTGTTTTAACAGCAGGGGTTAGCCATTTGATAAAAAGGGTACTTTCTTTAAAAAAAAAATTCTGCCTGAATAATTGCCAAGAGAGTCATTTTCACATTGTGTGAGTAAAGAGGTAGCTTCTCACATGGTTTGAAGCAAAGAACAACTCAACTTAGAAAGTTCACAGCTGGAGCAATTCCAACAGTGAATGATAAACTTGCTTGATATGACACAGTAGGCAGCTGGTAGAAAAAGTAATATTGATTTAAAATATTATGGTAACTTCTTATTAAAGGATTTTAATAATAACAATGCTTTGAATATAGTTCTTCCTGGTTTTCCAAGTTATTCAAATTAATTTTTATGTCTTGCCTCACCAATTCTGGAATAAAATTGTATGCAGTAAGTACAAAGTAAATACTCAATTTTCTTTCAAAAAGAGGCAAGGTGAGCTCAAATGCTGCCACAACTGTTCCAAAGGCAACAAACAAATGTATTACAGAAATTAATTGGAGGCATTAGTAATTTCCTGAAATTAAATCAATCTCTTCAGGAACACATTATAAACACCCCTCAGATAATCTTACTACTTTTTTCCCCATTAATTCTCGATCTTGCATTCAGTGTGTTGTTCAAAATCTACATATATACTCATATTAAAACCAACTGATTCAATAACATCACAAACATTCCTAAATTTTTTATTTGAATAATACCTCATATTCATACATAAAAGAGATTGATGTTTTAAAGCTTCTAAACAAAAATAAATTATATGCTAGAAAAATATTTTATAACAAAAAATTGCATCCATCTACATACAAAAGAGTCCAGAGAGAATGGCAAGAATCTTGTAATGATTGGAATGGCATCATTCAGGAATGGTTTTAAACAGTTCTTGAGTTGTTTAAAATCAACATATGCAAACCTACAAATGTAATCCACCACATAAAAAGAACCAAAGACAAAAACCACATGATTATCTTAATAGATGCAGAGAAGGCCTTTGATAAAATTCAACAGCAATGTATGCTAAAAACTCTCAATAAACTAGGTATTGATGGAACATATCTCAAAACCATAAAAGCTATTTATGTCAAGTTCACAGCAAATATCATACTGAATGGACAAAAAGTAAAAGCATTCCCTTTAAAAACTGGCACTAGACAAGGATGCCCTGTCTCACCACTCCTATTCAACATAGTATTGGAAGTTCTAGCCAGAGCAATTAGGCAAGAAAAAGAAATAAAGGAAATTCAATTTGGAAAAGCAGAAGTGATATTGTCCCTATTTGCAAACAACATGATCATATATTTAGAAGACCCCATCATCTCAGCCCAAAACCTCCTCAAGCTGATAATGAACTTGGGCAAAGTCTCAGGATATAAAATCAATGTGTAGAAATCACAAGCAGTCCTATACTCCAATAAGAGACCAACAGAGAGCAAAATGAAGAGCAAATTCCCATTCACAATTGCTACAAAGAGAATAAAACACCTAGGAATATGACCAATGAAGGATGTAAAAGATCTCTTCAAGGAGCTCTATAAACCACTGATCAAGGAAATAAGAGAGGACACAAAGAGGTGGAAAAACATTCCATGCTCATGCTTACAAATAATCAATATTGTGAAAATAACCATACTGCCCAAAGTAATTTATAGATTCAATGCTATTCCCATTAAGTTATCATTAAGCTTCACAGAACTGAAAAAAAAAAAACCACTTTAAACTTCATATGGAATCACAAGAGAGCCCACATAGCCAAGACAATCCTAAGCAAAAAGAATAAAGCTGGAGACATTACACTGCCAGACTTCAAACTGTACTACAAGCCTACAGTAATCAAAACAGCATAGTACTAGTACCAAAACAGAGACATAGACCAATGGAACAGATCAGAGGCCTCGGGAACAATTCCACACATCTACAACCATCCGATCTTTGACAAACCAGACACAAGCAATGGGGAAAGGATTCCCTGTTTAATAAATTGTGTTGAGAAAACAGGCTAGCTATATAGAGGAAGCTGAAACTGGATCCCTTCCTTACACCTTATACAAAAATTAACTCCAGATGGATTAAAGATTTAAACATAAGCACTAACGTCATAAAAACCCTAGAAGAAAACCTAGCCAACACCATTGAGGACATAGGCATAGCCAAGGACTTCATGACTAAAACACCAAAAGCAACAGCAACAAAAGCCAAAATAGACAAATGGGAACTAATTAAACTTAAGAGCTCTGCACAGCAAAAGAAATAATCATTAGAGTGAACTGGCAACCAACAGAATGGGAAAACATTTTTGTAATCTACCCATCGGACAAAGAGCTAATATCCAGAATCTACAAAGAACTAAAACAGATTTACAAGAAAAAAACAAACAAACCCATTCAAAAGTTGATGAAAGATATAAACACACACTTTTCAACAGAAGACATATATGTGGCCCATAAACATATGAAAAAATGCTCATCATCATTGGTCATTAGAGAAATGCAAAGCAAAACCACATTGAGATACCACCTCATGCCAGTTAGAATGGCAATCATTAAAGAATCTGGAAACAACAGATGCTGGAAAGGATGTGGAGATAAAGGAACACTTTTACACTGTTGGTGGGAGTGTAAATTAGTTCAATCATTGTAGAAAACAGTGTGGCAATTCCTCAAGGATCTAGAAATAGAAATTCCATTTGACCCAGCAATGCTATTACTGGGTGTATACCCAAATTATTATAAATCATTCTATTATAAAGACACATGCACACGTATGTTCTTTGTGGCACTGTTTATGATAGCAAAGACCTGGAACCAACCCAAATGCCCATCAATGATAGACCAGACCAAGAAATGTGGCATGTATACACCATGAAATATTATGCAGCCATTAAAAACGATGAGTTTGTGTCCCTTTAGAGACATGGATGAATCTGGAAACCATCATTCTCAGCAAACTGACAAAAGAACAGAAAACCAAACACCACATATTTTCACTCATAGGTGGGTGAAGAACAATGAGAACACTTAGGCACAGGGAAGAGAACAACACTCACTGGGCCAGGTTGAGGGGGTGGAGGGGAGAGGAGGGGAGGGACAGCAGGGGTCAGGGGGGAAGGAAAGGGATAACATTGAGAGAAATGCCTGATGTAGGTGACTGTGGGGTCGGGGGGAAGGAGACAGGAAACCACCATGGTATGTATGTACCTATGTAACAATCCTACAGGATGCAGAATGTACACATGTGCCCCAGAGCCCAAAGTATAATTAAAAACAAAAATTATTCCTGACTGTTGCCATTGCAGTCATTGAGTTGTTAAGTTCTTTATGGCACCAGTATATAACTCTCAAATTTTCTCCCAAATTTACATAAAATAAGTACACACAACACAGACTACATCAAGAGTGAAGGAGGTAGAACAAGGTGGGGCTAGTTTGCATTCCCGTACACCCAGTCCTTCCTCAATGTTTTCAGGGCCCCCCAGAGAGTTGAAACTCCACTCCCACTTGGCTTCACACACATACCGACAAATTCACAGGACTCATCCTAGACCTAAGCTTCCAACTTGCCCTGACAGCAACACAGTGGAATGAAGTGTTTTCAGCAGGCACTATAGTTGGCACTCTACCCCTCCTCCAACTTAGTGTGAGCGGGGTCCAGATGGGACCTGAGTTTCTGCCTTCCACAAGGCAATAAAGTGAAATGAGGTGGATAAATGCTTCATTTTCCACCCTCTGTGTCAGCAGAGCCCAGAGTGGGCTGAGCTTGCATCCCTACTGAGTAAATAAGACAGTGCTAATTGAAATGGCTTTTACTGGGAAGATGTCAGTGTGGTTGAGGGGAGAATTGTCCTCTTCCATAATCCTCTTCGATGAGGCAGTGTGAATCAATGCTCCATGTTTAGTATGATTTTCATGGGGTCTAGCAGAGACATGAACATATAGCTCCACCTGAACCTGTATGTAACACCTAAACAGGGTGACTTAAGTGCTAAAAATGAGGTTAATGAGGATCCAAAATCTTAGAACATAGTACCCAAAATGTCCAGTGCAAAATCAATAGTTACTCATCATACCCAGAGCCAGGAGAACCACAACTTGAATATGAAAAGACAATCAATGGGTACAAACACTGTGATAAAATAAATGTTGGAATAATCTGTCAAAATTTTAAAGCAGCCATCATAAAAATGCTTCAACATGCAATTATCAACACACTTAAAAAATAAAATAATAATAGAAAATATGAGCAAATATTAACAAATAGAAAATATAGAAATTATAAAAGTAGAAATTACAAAACTTAAAAATAAAATAACTAAACAATTACTGGATGGACTCAATAATAGTTTAGTGACAAGGTGGAAAGAATCTATAAATTCAATGACAGATAACATGAAAATAAGTATTAAAAATGTAATACTACTTACACTCACTTAAAAAAGGTAAGAAAAATATCTAGTTATAATTAAATTGGTAAAATCATCTAGTATAATTAAATTGGTAAAACATATATACATTCTATATACTGAAATTTACCAGATACCAATAAAATTAATTAAATAAGATCTCAGTAAATGTAGATGTACCTTATTTAAAAATCTGAAGATCTAATATAGTAATAATATCACTTCTTCCCAAATTGATTTGCAGATCAGCACAATAACTACCAGAATCCTAGAACAATGTTTTGAATAGATAAGCTTACATTTAAATTATTTCAACCAAAAGAATGAGGAACTAAAATGCTAACAAAAAATTTTAAAACAATAACAAAGTGCGAATTACTCAGTTTTATGCCGAGATTTGTTATATGTCTGCAGTTTTAAGTCAATATGATTTTGCTGAAGGAATAGCCATGTTGGTCAATGGAACAGAGAATGCAGAAACAGACTGACAGAAATATGACCAGTCCACATTTGAGGAAGGTGCAAAAGCAATTAAAATGAATAATGGACAGTCTTTTCAATAAAGGTGCCAGAAAACTTAGAAATCAGTGACAAAAAAAAGGAGAAATAAGAAAAAATAATTTTACATTACCTAGCCAATATACGCAAAAATTAAAATAAGTCATGGACTTAAACATAAAACTTTTAAACTTTGAGAAGAAAGCATAGGAGAACATATTTGGAACCAAGCACTAAGCAAAGGATTCTTACACATGACATGAAAAAAAATGATTCGGAAAACAATAATAAATTGGACTTCATCAAAATTAAACATTTTGTTTTAGGAAAACCCAGTTAAAAAAAGGAAAGAAAATGGCAACGACAGATTTAGAGAAAATATTTATAACCACATATCTGAAAAAGTCGGGTATCTAGAATGAAAAATAATCCACAAATCTCAACAGCAAAAACAAACAATTCAATTATAAAATGGACATATATACAGACATACATTTTCTCAAAGAGGAAATACATATGGCAAATATGTACATGAGAAGGCTATCATTAGCCTTTAGGGAAATGAAATTAAAAACGATAATAAAATATTACACACATATCACAACAGTTAAATTAAAAAACAGTGATAATACCAAATGCTTGTGAGGATGCAGAAAAACTCGATCCTTCATACATTATTGATGAGAATGTAAACTGTTATAACCACTTTGAAAATAGCTTGGCATTTTCTTATAAAACTAAACATGCAGTCACCATATGATTCATTAATTGCTCTTTTGTATATTTAGCTCTAAGAAATGAACTTATATTTGCACAAATATCTCTACATGAATGTTAATAGAAAAAGAGACAATATCCAACGTTTATATATAGCAGAATTCCTTTTATATAGCATTTTCAAAATGTCAAAACTACAGAGATACAGAATAAATTAGTGGTTGCCAGCACCATGGATGAGAATGCCGGGAGATATATGTAAGTACTAGAAAGTAGTATGAGAGGGATTTCTTTCATGGTAATGAAAATATTCTGTATCTTGATTCTGGTAGAGGTTATATAAATCTCTACACTGGATAAAATTGCACAGAACTGACTGGGCGCAGTGGCTCACACCTGTAATCTCAGCACTTTGATCAGTCGAGGTAGGCAGATGACAAGGTCAGGAGTTCAAGACCAGTCTGGCCAACATAGTGAAACCCTATCTCTATTAAAAATACAAAAAAAATTGAGCTGATCCTGGTGGCAGGTGGCTGTAATCCCAGCTACTCAGGAGGCTGAGGCTGGAGAATCGCTTGAACCCAGGAGGTGGTTACACTGAGCCAAGATCGTGCCACTGCACTCCAGCCAGGGCAACAGTGTGAGACTCCATCTAAAAAAAAAAAAAAATGCACAGAACTTACACATAAATACGCACTAACAAATGAATTCATGTTATAAACATGGAAGCTGAATAAAGTTTGTAGACTAGTTAATAATTACACACTGATGTCAGTCTCCTGGTTTTAGCATTGTACTACAGTTATATAACTTACCACTAATGGGATAAGTTGGGCAAAAGGTACATGAGACTCTGTACCCTTTTTTGTATATAATTATTTTCAAAAAATGTTTAAAAAAAAGAACAAAAACCAATTTAAAGTTTAGAGGATAATATTGCCTTTTCAAAATGTGGACAAGTTCAAATATAAAATGAAATTCTAGCAATATCTCAGTTACATTATTTTTCTACTAACTGAGTGAAAAGAATTCTAAATTTTGTATCTGTTAAGAATTTTTTTAATTACCAGAATTATTCTAGGATGTGAAAACTTTAAGTTCACAATAAGGAATTGAAAGAGTTTTCCTGACAGAAGCAATTATACTACATTTTAACTAAAATGTAAAAATTATTTATAATGATCTTAATAAATTACAATGATTTTATTTGCAAGTTTTATCATCCCCTCACCATAATGGTTAGACACACACTGATAAATGGCCTATGTTTTTAGTCAAAATTATTCTAATACTTGGCACAATCAACCAGATAGATATGAACTTGCCTGAAAAATTTCTTAAGAGGAAATTTAAAAATCTAATAAATAATTAAGAACATATAATTTAATAGGGGCCATAAAGAATGAATACTAATTCATATCAGACCTTTACATCTGGTCTAAGATGAAAACTGGGCAAGGTTAAAGCTATTACAGGGATATGTTTTTAAAGGGTATCATTGAGATTAACCTTGCTTTCTCTCATAGTCACATCCACAGGACCTGCAAATCCATTCACTCTTCCTTCAAGATTCATTTAGTATCCAATTTTTTTTTCTGCCATCCTGATATAAGGTACAATCAGCTGTCCCCAGAATTACTGCCGTGATATGCGAAGTGGTTTTTCTTATTCTGCCTTTGCTTCCTACATTCAGTTATCAACAGAGAACCACAAGGATACCTGTAAAATGTGAGTCAGAGGATGCCATTTCTCTGCTCAGAAGCCTCCAATGTTATATAATCTTAATAAGAGTAAAAGCGAAGTTCTTGAAATGTCCTACAAGATATGACCTGTCAGATCACCTCACCTCCTACAACTCTCTCAATTACTTTATCCAGCCACATTAGCCTCCTGACTATTCTTTAGCACAACAAGCATGCTCTTGATTTCGAACCTCCGTACTTGTTATGTGTTATGCATTGAACACAGTTCTTAAAAATAGATGCATGGTTCTCCTTTATTGTCCCTTTCAGGTGTGTCTGATCAACGGTCAACTTACCATTGAAGCCTTCCTTGTTTACTTTATTTAAGATAGCTTTATCTCCCTCACACTGCCATTAAGAAAACAAAACAAACAAGAAAGTTCTACGACACTTAACACAATCTGATACATTTTACTGCGTTGTTTACTGAATGTTTCCCATATTGTCCCATAATACATGTGTTTGTTTACTATCTCCCATAACAAACACGCATAAAAATAGTATCTACCAAAATATTCACTTAATTTCCAGTGGTATCATTCTTTTTATGTCCATTAGAAGTGAGCCATCAGCCTCTTTAAATTGTTCTAGAGCGTAGTTACTATGAATCCAACTCCTCAAAGAAGTACTTTGCCAAACACAACTTTTCTTTAAACTTCTATATCTTTTTCCTTTCCTCCACCCACATTCATTACAGAACCTTGAGATATATTGAAAACCAAACAAACAACATTTGTTTAAAAGTTTTGAAAACTGACCAACTCTAAAGGAAACAAAACATTTAGAATTCATTTGAAGCAATAAAAGCAATATAAAATTGCTTAATTTAATAAACTGTATTTAATAAAACAGGTTTGCTCTATTTACTGGCCAAAAAAACCTATGTTTGTTTAGGGCTTTATTACATATACATATTTACTATACACATATGTGTGTGCTTGTGTGTGTGTGTGTGTGTGTGTGTGTGTGTTTGTGTGCATGTGTGTGTAGTGTGGTGTGTGTGTATTGCATTTAGGGTACCCAGAAATCACAAGGATTTGAAAAGATTATCATCATTTTAAAGATCAGGAATATTAGTCTCAGAGATTAATCTGGAAATTAATGTGTTACAATTTGGAGTCATATAAGAATCAGAACTAGAATTACAACCCTGTTTTTCTGTATCCAAAGTGCTTTCATTTTGCTGCTGCTACTATGCTGCTCCTTAATAATGACTTTTTGAAAATTGGGAGTGGTGCTTATGCTTTCATAATTTATCATAATAAAAATAAAGTAAACATTTTTATTATTTTTATAACTGAAAAAATTAGTAAATAAAACCATTTGGTCTTAATAATTTAAATAATTTAAATTTAAGACACTGGAGATATGTTTAATAATAATATTCAGTGATGGCAGCAGTTCAGTGAATAGACACTGTTTTTTCTGCTTCCAGAAATTATAAAAAGAACTATCTTTTGGGGGTCAAATTGGCAATGTATATCAAGTATATTATAAATGTTAATATTTTTTACTCAGTAGGTCAACTCCTGGAATTATGGGATTATATCCTAAGAATAAGCACATAATTCTACATAGGGCATGTTCATTACAGTTACAAAATTTTAAAAAAGTGGTGACATCTTCAATACAAATGATGAAAACATTATCACTATTGAAATTCCATATAAAGAATTTTATTCAGGCCAGGCGCGGTGGCTCAAGCCTGTAATCCCAGCACTTTGGGAGGCCGAGGCGGGTGGATCATGAGGTCAAGAGATCGAGACCATCCTGGTAACATGGTGAAACCCCGTCTCTACTAAAAATACAAAAAATTAGCTGGGCATGGTGGTGTGTGCCTGTAATCCCAGCTACTCAGGAGGCTGAGGCAGGAGAATTGCCTGAACCCAGGAGGCGGAGGTTGCGGTGAGCCGAGATCGCGCCATTGCACTCTAGCCTGGGCAACAAGAGCGAAACTCCGTCTCAAAATAAATAAATAAATAAAATAAAATAAAATAAGAATTTTATTCAGCTTTAATGTCATGGATTTCATGAAATTTTAATAACATAAATGTTTTTGATATGATCTTAATAGTAACAATTTATAAAACTGTATTTTGCCATATCATTTTTTTTTTCTGTTAAGTCTGTTTTTTGCTATATGTTACTGAAAGTCAGAAAGTTACTTTACAGCCTCTTCTTGTTGACGATGTTTATCTCTGGTGTTGCATCTAAGCAGTGATAAGATCACTGAGTAATGGAGTAGAGAGGGGGAAGCAAAACTGATTACTTTGTCCCCAAAGGAGCTCCCATAAGAAGACTGAGAAGTAGTTATTGTCCCAAAATAAGCAACTACCCCAGGATGAGCACCAAAGGGAAGAATTCAAGTTCTTAAACAAATATCTAAGTGATATCAAAAGAGCAGTTGAGTGTGGGAAGAACAGAAGGTATAATTCATTGAAAACTTTAAGACATAAAAGCTATATATGACAAACCACAGCTAATGCCATACTTACCAGGGGAAAACTTAAAGCTTTTTCTCTAAGATCTGGAGCAAAACAAGGATGCCCACTCTCACCATGATTACCACTCCTATTTTGTATTGTACTGGAAACCCTAATCAGAGCAATTAGGTCAGATAAAGAAATAAAAGACATCCATATTGGAAAGGAAGAAGTTAAATAGTCTCTGTTTGCAGATGACATGATCTTACATATAGAACACCTTATAGACTCCACCAAAAAATTATTAGAACTAATAAACAAGTTCAACAAAGTTGCAGGATATATCAACACACAAAAATTAGTAGTGTTTCTATACATCAATAGCAAACTATCTGAAGAAGAGATCAAGAAAACAATCTCTCCGGGCGCGGTGGCTCAAGCCTGTAATCCCAGCACTTTGGGAGGCTGAGGCGGGTGGATCACGAGGTCGAGAGATCGAGACCATCCTGGTCAACATGGTGAAACCCCGTCTCTACTAAAAATACAAAAAACTAGCTGGGCGTGGTGGTGCGTGCCTGTAATCCCAGCTACTTAGGAGGCTGAGGCAGGAGAATTGCCTGAACCCAGGAGACAGAGGTTGCAGTGAGCCGAGATCGCGCCATTGCACTCCAGCCTGGGTAACAAGAGCTAAACTCCATCTCAAAAAAAAAAAAAAAGAAAACAATCTCATTTTAATAGCTACCAAAATATTACTTAGAAATAGATTTAACTAAGGAAGTGAAAGATTTATAAAATAAAAGATAAGAAACATTCATCAAAGGAATTGAAGATGACAAATAAACAGAAATAAATCTCATGTTAATGGATTGGAAGAAACCATCATTAAATTGTCTATCCTACCCAAAGCCATCTACAAACTCAATGCAATCTATATCAAAATACAAATGACATTCTTCACAGCAATGAAACAAAAAACAATCCTAAAACATATGTGGAACCACAAAAGATCCTGAATAGCCAAATCAGTCTTGGGTGAAAAGAGCAAATCTGAATATATTACACCACCTGACATCAGAATATATGGCAAAGATATAATAGTCAAAACAAGATGATATTGGCATAAAAACAGACACATAGACCAATGGAAAAAAACAGAGATCCGAGAACTAAATCTATATATTTACAGTTGACTGATTTTTGACAAAGGTGACAAAAACATACTCTAAGGAAAGGACAGTCTCTTCACTAAATGGAAAAATTTTACCAATGTGCTAAAAAAATTTGGAAAACTGAATAGCCATATGCAGAAGAATTACAAATGTGTGACATTACTAGAAGAAAATGTATCTAAACAGCTTACAATACTTGTTTGGACAACAACTTTTTTTAGATGAACTCAAAAACACAGGTAACAAAAGCAAAAATATACAATTGGTATTACAGTAAACTAAAAAGTGTTTGTATAGCAAAGGAAATAAGAAAGAGACAACCTACAGAGTGGAAGAACATATTTGCAAATATACATTTCATAAGGGATTAATATTAAAAATACATAAGGAAATCAAGCAACTCAATAGCAAGAAAACAACCTGATTAAAAAATAGGCAAAGGTTCTGAAGAGTTCTCAAAAAAAGACATGTAATGACCAAAAGGTATATTAAAAATGCTTAGTCCTCAGAGAAATGCACATTAGGACTATAATGATGTATCACTTTATACTTGTTAGAATGGATATTATCAGAAGAGAAAAGATAATGTGTTGGTGAGGATATGGTGTAAAGGGAATTTCCACACACAGTTGGTAGAAATGTAAATTAGTACAGCTATTATGGAAAACAGGATAGCGATTCCCCCAAAAATTGAAACTAGAACTACCATATGATCTAGCATTCCCACTAGTGGATATGCATCCAAAGGAAATGGAATTAGTATGTTGAAGAAATATCTGCATTTCCATGTTTATTGTAGCATTATTCACATAGCCAAGATATGGAATTAACCTAATTGTCCCTCAGAGCATAAATGGCTAAAGAAAATATGGTGTATATATACACAATGGAATACTATTCAGCCATAAAAATAAGGGAATCTTGTCATTTGTAACAACATGAATAAACCTGGAGGACATTGGGTTATGTGAAAAATAAGCCAAGCACAGAAAGATAAGCGTCACACAGTTTTACCCTTTTGTGGAATCTCAAACTTTGATCCACAGAATTAGAAAATAGTGTGGTGGTTACCAAAAACTGGGGCAGTGTGGGAGAGGTTGGGGAGATGAAAGGGCATGGGAAAAGGGCAGTCAAAGGATATGAAATTGCAGTTAAGTGAAATAAGTTTGAGAGATGTATTTCACAACATGGTGTTTATAGTTAACATCCTATGCTAAGAGAGCACATTTAAAGTTCTCACCACAAAAATAATAACTATGTGAGATAATGCATATGTTGATTGGCTAGATTTATTCATTGCGCAATGTATATATTCTTCAGAACATGATGTTGTACATGGTAAATACATATAGTTTTATCTGTCATTTAATTTTATCTGTTATTTAATTTATCTATTATTTAATTTAAAAACTTTTAAGGCTTTTATTTTGTTTCACTGTATCTTCTTAAGGTCCTTTACCATCTTCTATGGAGTATTATCTGTAAAATTTTTAATTCTGCCAGAAATCTCACCTACTCTATTTGAGAGATTAGACTATGATATAAGCTCACCATTTACATATAAGCTATTTGCATTTTTAAGAAAATCCACTTACCTGCTGTAAATATCTATATCTTTGCTTTCCAGTAGGGATGGAGCCAGCTCTGACTGGTTTCTTTTATAGTCCAAAATTTATTAAAACGTAAATGGCAATGATAATGAGCAGCTAATCTCAGAGACATGCACTCCACAGTAACTCTGATAGTCTCTCAATAATAGGTTCATTAGTTAGTTAAAGTTTTTATTCTTTCTATAATCTTTTCTATTATATTTTTTATTTTGTATATTCCCACATTTTAAATGAGCATAAACTTACATTTCTTTTATACTTAGAAATATATTAACATTGTACCAACATACTAAAAAAATTTCAGTAGTAATGCTTGAAACAATTACCTACAATTTATTTAATATCTCCATAGAATAACAGGATATTTATTTGTTTTACTCTAAGTGAGATATAATAAAAATAACATTGGCTTGGGAGTGAAATCTATGTGACCTTGGACTAATCACTTGACTTCAGAGCACTTTTGCAATTTAAAAGCCCAGATTGGCAACACTTTCCTTCCACAGTTTTTGTGAGGTTGAAATAAAACAAGTTAATATGAAAAATTATAATGGGCAATGTTTATTTTATACTAGGCAGCTAGGAAGAAAAATGATAAACTCTAAAATTAATTATTTTTTTGAAAAGTTATGATTAATCAGAGTTCTTTTTTTTTCTTGTTTTCTGTGAAGTACCAAATTTTTACAGACAGACTATTTGAATTTTAATAGCTTCTACTCTGCCCCTGCCAACCCTCTATCATCCACTTCCTTCCAAAAATTGATTTTATTGTGGCATAGATGTAAATGAGTAGTTGTAAAGTATGCCCTAAATTTCTAGCAACCTGCAGGGTTCAGGCAGTTTGAATATTTTAAAGCAAGTATTTCTTATCAAAAATTCCTTGAAACATAATAAGACTGTGATTCCTGGCCTAACTCATGAGCCAGGAAACTAAATCACTATTCTGAATGTCATTGTGGTGGTAGACTTGCTTCTAATATACCTGCAGTAAATAGTTATCCTAAGAAGATAATTGAAATATTCTTGTGAAAAAGGAAGCTATCAATTGCTGAGAATTATTGAACATATTGTACGTTAACATAAAACAGTATAAAAGCAAGTTGAAATTCTTCCTGTTACAAATGATACTTTAAAAGTAGATACGGTTCCTGAGTGATTCAGTCCTCATTAGTTGAACAATTTCTCTGTTCTGAGTCAGAGCAAATATTATGATGTAGAAATTGGGATGGAAGCCAGGTAACTCTGAAAAGTTGAAAGCTTGGCTCCCATTCCTAGAAGAATATCCACTGAAATAAAGTAAGCCCTTGTCAACAAGACTAAAGAACATTCAAGCAAATTAAGTCACAATCAACACACCCACATACACACACACACACACACACACACACACACACAAACACACACACACACACACACAGAGAGAGAAAGAGAGAGAGAGAGAGAGAGAGAGAGAGAGAGAGAGAAAATATTTTATATTAGACTATTGGTAAAATAAAGAGTCTCTTTGAATTAGTGAGATTGAAACCAGGTTAGAAGTAGGAAATGACATTCCAATGCTATCATCTCTAGAAGCTCAGAAAAGCAGAATCAGTAATAAGACATACAAGGACACCAAGGACAGTCCTTGGACTCTCTTGAAAGGTATTCAAGCTATTTGGACCTGATCTGGCTTTGTTTGATAAACTGGTAGTTTGCCCAGTAATGGAAAACCACTGTAGGATCTTAAACATGATTTTCCTGAAGTGACTATTCTCAAGTAGATATGTATATACACAAAAATTGGTATAAATATAATGGTAGAAGTTTAGGGTATAAAGATTTAATTTATGAAGATACTAAGACAACTACAAGTTAGATGCAGTAGTCAAGATTTGCAAGGCCCATGTTTGGAAAAACCCGCCTTTAAGAACAGACGTTAAGAGACTGACATTCTTGAAGAAGCAAGTTGGTATCTCACTGTGGTTTTAATTTGTATCACCCAGATAATTAGTGATGTTGAGCATTTTTTTCATATGTTTATTTACCATGTATATTCTCAAATATACCATATATATTCTCAAATATATATATATATATTTGAGAATCGTCCATTCAGTATGAAAATTCCTTAAAGAACTAAAAGTAGAACCAGCATCCAATCCAGCAATCTCACTGCTGGTTATCTACCCAAAGGAAAAGAAGCCATTAAATGAACAATGCACGCACTTGCACATGTATGCTTTTAGCAGCACAATTCACAATTGCAAAAATATAAAACCAGCCTACATATCCATCAACTAACAAGTGGATAAAAAAATATTATATATGTAAACCATGGAATACTACTCAGCCAGAAAAAGGAACAAAATAATGGCATTTGCAGCAACCTGGATGGAATTGGAGACCATTATTCTAAATGAAGTAACTCAGGAATGGAAAACCAAATATCCTATGTTCTCACTTATAAGTGAGAGCTAAGCTATGAGGATGCAAAAGCATAATAATGACATAATGGATTTTGGGAACTTGGCAGGGAAAAGTGAGAGGAGGGTGAGAAATACGAGGCTATACATTGGGTGCAGTGTACACTACTCAGATGATGGGTGCACCAAAATCTCAAAGTCACCATTAAAGAATTCATCCATGTAACCAAAAATAACCTGTTCCCCAAAGCTATTGAAATAAAATATATAGTATTTTGAGGGGAGGATCTTCAGTGGGGAAGGGTGAGGGGGTGGTGGAATGTAAAAGGCTATACATTGGGTAGAGTGTACACTACTCAGGTGGCAGGTGCACCAAAATCTCAAAAAATCACCATTAAAGAATTTATCCATGTAACCAAAAACACCTGTTCCCCAAAAACTATTGAAATAAAGTATATAGTAATTTAAGGGGAAGATCTTATTTAATTCAAAAATATAAAAAATAAGATAATTTGACCGCTCATAGTTAGTGGAAATATATTAGAACATTTGTTTGCATATTGGTACTAATTAAAGAAAACTTGTATATAAATGTCCTTTCTTTATATCTAACATAACATTATATTATAAACAATTTCCATGTCATTACATTTTTGTAAACATAATTGAGTAAGTAGATAATGTTTTATATTGCATGGATATCACATAATTCATTTTTTCATTTGGAAATTTCACTAACGTAATAAATTTTTTTTCATTCTGAAATTTCACCATCGTAATAAAAATCCAACAAACAACTTCTACATAAATATTTGCCAGAAATTATTTTTAGGTTTATTTCAAGAAAAATAACTGTCTCTAAGGTTAGGAAACTTTTTGTATCTTTTGATTTATACTGGAAAATTCCCTATTAAAAGTGTAAAGACTTACACACTTACTTGTTGGATAAAAATATGTTATTTTTAAGCATTTAATACTGAATATTATAATTTTTTAAGGATTTTTTTCTTAGTGTCACTTTATTTGCCAATACTTTGATGATTAGTGAGAATGAGCATTTATTTTTTATATATTTATTAAGCATATATTATCAAGATGTCTTAGTTGTTCAGGCTCCTCTACAGAGTACCATAGACTGGGTGGCTTATAAACAACAGAAATTTATTTCTCATGGTATTGGAGGCTGAGAAGTCCAAGATCAAATTTCCAACAGATTCATTGTCTGTTGAGGGCTCACTTCATAGATGGCTGTCTTTCTTCTTTGTCTTCACATGGTAGAAGGGACAAAGTTTTCAGGAATTTTTATAATGGCAATACCCACAATCATGGGGTCTCCACTCTCATAACCTAATTGTCTCCCAAAGTCCCCACCTCTACATGGTATCACGTTGAGAGTGATGTATCAACATACGAATTTTGGGGGAACACAAACATTTAGTCTGTGTCACAAAGCAAGAATCCAGATCAAAGTAAGCATTCAGTTATTCATGTAGGGCAAGATCTAAGTCAGGTTGGCATTGGACAGGTGGCAACTTCATACTGGCACAGAATATTGGGTGAGAATCTTTCCAGATTAAGGTGATATCTCATCCTAGTGAAAAGAGAAAGGCTGAGCTTGCAAGTCAAAGATTTGCGACCTCAGCTGTATGTGAAGACACAGGACTCAGAATCTGGGAAACCAGGCTATAATTGGTAAAAGGTAAAAAATGCATTTGAATTTATGTTTATTCTAATCATTTAATCTGTTGACCAGTCAATAAATATAAAATATTTATTTTAATATTTATGTAAACTATAACTTGTCTAATTGATAAATATGCCACATCTTGGCACCCTAGCAGATTAGAATATATACCGAATTATAGTTCATAAAAAATTATCCCGTTTGGACAAATGAATCTGTTTTCACACTGGTTTAGGAAATGCTGCACTTCCCATTTTTCTCCTGGGAATTTGCCTTGCTCATTAAAGTATTAAACATTCTGAGACATATTGCAGTAAACAATTGTTTAATTTTAATGCAGAATTTACAAAATGTAATGTCAATTTCATGTGGTGAGTTTGTTGGTATGTAAAACCTATTTGCTTCCACTAAGACTGATACTCTTTATACAAACACTTTGAAAAAGCTGATAAAACAAATTAAAATATCAGATTTTAGAGCTATTTAAAAATACATTTATATCCTGATGCTGCCACCCATGAATTATATAAGTTATCTAAAATCTCTTGGATAATTACTTAATTTTTCTGAAAATTTATTTTCTTATCTACAAAATTGAAATTAATAATAATATAACAATTGATATATAGGGCTCTTGTTAAATTAGCAAACCACGTCTATCTATTATGAAACATAGTAGAACTTCAAGAAAATCTAGTTATTATTATTAATGTAGATGCCTTTTAAAGTATTCATTTTTAACTGGAAAATCATAAAATTATAATTTTTTAGATAAATAGGCATTTTGTGGTAATTTATACACTTAGTGTTATGTAGGGAATCTTGGTATTTTGAAGTAAATACCCAGTGCCAGACATAGTCATTTACTTTTTAGCATCCATTTGAATTTAAAATATTGGCTCACAAGAAGATATCTACCATATTTAGGAGCAAGCCAGTTTTAACATTATTATTATTATTATTTTTTTTGAGACGGAGTTTCGCTCTTGTTACCCAGGCTGGAGTGCAATGGCGCGATCTCGGCTCACCGCAACCTCCGCCTCCTGGGTTCAGGCAATTCTCCTGCCTCAGCCTCCTGAGTAGCTGGGATTACAGGCACGCACCACCATGCCCAGCTATTTTTTTTGTATTTTTAGTAGAGACGGGGTTTCACCATGTTGACCAAGATGGTCTCGATCTCTTGACCTTGTGATCCACCCGCCTCGGCCTCCCAAAGTGCTGGGATTACAGGCTTGAGCCACCGCGCCCGGCCCAGTTTTAACATTATTATAAATGAATTGAATAATTTAAAAGTGTATATATTTTTCACACATTAAAAACTGACTAAAATTAAAATCACCTAGTTTTCCTGTGACATAAGTAATTCACTAGATTGTCTAGGTTTTCTTCTATGAAGTTAAAAACATGAATTCTACATATATAATATTGCTAGGAGGCATGTTAGCTTATTTGTATTTAAAATTCACAAATAAAGGATGACTGTTTGTGAATATGTCATATTATAGACATGACCTGCATAATTTATAGGCATTTATAGATAGATGGGAGTACTGATACCCCCTCCTTGCTCTATGCATATTTTTGGGAAAACAACAAAATGGCCCATAATAGCTGGGGGAAAACAGGCATAGGCATCAGGTGTTATTCATGTACACACAAATTCTAGTATTGAATTACATGTACTCATATTTCATTACTGCTCATCGTGTTAGAAATTCAAATTAATCATAATGCCTTTCAGCTGTTCTTGACAAAAAAAAAAAAAAACTCCCTGAGCATTTCTCTCCCTTGAGGCAAAAGAAGGTGAAACTCATTTGCATCCGAAAATACCATTACCTCTAAGATTTTATATTCCTTGTAACTCTCTCCAGCTTTTGGGTGGTTTGCCATGAAATTATGCCTGCTTTATAACTATTTAATTTCATCCCATAATGGAAAGTGATTATAGAATAGCCAAAGGCTTATATAGTTAAGTAGCCCTCAGAATACTTTTTTTTTGTTTTGGTTTGGTTTTAACCATTTTATAGAATTTATGTTAAATTCATGACAGAATATTCCCAGGAATCTCCCTTTCTCAAGACCAGATAACACTACCTTTATAAAATGTATTTGAATTTTAGCATACACATTGGTTAGTTCTATAGTCAATTGTGATTGGTACTGAATTTTAGTGAAATAGAAGAACTCATGCTGCTCCGGGTTTACTTGATTAAGGTAGTTAGACTACATAGATAAAATGTAAAATTTTATGAATTAAAATATTCATAAATTTCTTCCTTAATCAGAATACTTACTTTTAATAATAGAAATACCCTGTTTCAAACAGATTGAGAAAAAATTCCCAGAAATATAATTTAGAGCAAATAATGTATTAAATGTTCGATTTGAAGAAGGGTATTCTTTCTAGTGATAAGACATCATATCTACTTATGTTGAGAAATTTCTTAGATACTTTCCTCAGCCTTTGCCTTCTCCACATGACTTGCCTCAAGCAGACTTCTTAAAATCCATATCTTTTTGGCCACAGGTTTGAAATCCACATATTCACCCTCACTGGGCATGTCCTCTTGAGCATGTTTCAAGAGATACTTTTTATTTTCCTTTTACTCTGCCCTCTGTGTAACTTCCAATTCCTGCTAATATTGCCAAAGGTCATTTTTTAAAAGATGTGTTATAAATAACTCCCCAAAAAACCAACTTGCAGAAGTGATTTTACAAAAAAAAAAAAAAAAAAAAAGAAATGAGCCACATTTTCCTTTACGGAATATAATTCTCCCAGGCAGCAACTGTGGGACTCTACTCTCTAAACCAGTGCCTAAGTTTTGCTTATGCACAATTTTGAAAATCATCACACTAAATTGAACTAGCTACACATCAACATCTCTCTCTCTTGGAATTCAGGACTGTTAGAACTGTTTTCCAGTCTGTGGCTACAGTCTATATAACTTCGAATCCAATGTGCAGAATAATTAAAAGCCATTACATGGGGATTACTTGGCTAGAAAATATGAAGAGAAAAGTATTCTATATCTGCGGATTGCCTGCCAAAACAGCACTAACAATGTTTTCAAAATTAATATTTAATAAGGTATATGTACTATATGGTATTTTAAATTCAATGTAGTAATTTACTCTTTGTATTTAAATTGCAGCTATGTGTATTAAATAATATTATATAAACTAGAAAATGTATATTACTTCAACTTTTATCCTCAACACTGGGCAATGTCTAGCATTCTGTTCCCTATTATATAAAATTACTCAAACATGTAGTTTATTTAGGACTTTGTACAAAGATTGAAAAGTTATCATTGCCAGCCTTCCTCTGACTGTTAGTATTGAGAACATAAAAAGCATGCAGAAGCCTTCAACATCAGCTGTTCATTTAAACAATAACCTCAACGCAACCACATATCCTATGTTGATAAAAATGTGCTTTTCATAAAAGGAAACTTCAGTTTCCAGTTCCACTCTCCCCTCAGATATCTTCTTTCCAAATATCATTCCAGTGCAGGGGAGTTAAAAAGAAAACAAAACAAAAACCTTCCTTTGAACCAATGTCTAGAAAGTACAATTATTCTCTGTTGTTTATTTGACATAAGCTGTGATTCTTACACCATTAACAGCAATAAACTATCTTATCTAGAGGGCAGAATTAGTTTGAGTAATTTAAAGTTCAGATTTTTCGTTTTATAAAAAGATATGCAGATATCTGTAATTCATAATGTGTTCTTTAGGTATCAGTTTCTCCAACAATGGATATTTAATGAGTATATCTTGTATATCATGCATTGTATTGAAATAGTACAACATATAAAGTGAGGGTTAAACAAGGCCTTAGAGTTAATCTCATTTAGTTCTTCAACATAGCAAATGAAAAACATCATATTACAGACAATCTTGGTTTTGAAGCTTATTGGATACATTTTGGCAGGCTGCAGGGATGGGAAATAGTTAAAATTTGAATGAAGTAACAGCAAGGCAAGCTGTAGGACTTCCCTTGAGAAAATTAAACAGATTGGCAATTCAAAGTTACTTTCATCCTTTTGTTGATAGAGAAAGAGTCTCATTGTCATGGCTAGGATAAGAAAGTAGCATTTCTTTTTTTCTCCAACTTTTAAGTTCAGGGGTACATGTGCAGAATGTGCAGGTTTGTTACATAGGTAAACATGTGCCATGGTGGTTTGCTACACAGACCATCCCATTACCTAGGTATTAAACCCAGCATCCATTAGTTGTTCTTTCTGATGCTCTCCATCCTCCCACCTACCAACCTCCTACAGGCCCCAGTGTGTGTTATTCCTGGATAATGACAGTACTTGAGGACTGTGTGGCAGCACTGTGATTCTACATAAGTAATACTCTCTGGGAACAGGGCACTTATCAGGGCCTGTGAACTTGGGGAGAAGGATCATGGCAGGTCATGGGCAAGATGAAATAAAGATAGAAGAACTCCCGTAAAATTCCCTAAAGTAGTTGACATCTGAATAAAGGACATTGAGTAGAGTTTACATGACATCTCCATAAAGGTAAGAATAAGGAGGAAATAGGGCTTGGTAAACATCTAGAAATCCAGGGCTAACTTAAGACTCTCTGTATATCTGACTTTCTTAATTCCAGCCTGAAATTATTGGTAGGAATAATCCTGTGAGAACCTAGGTGTGCCTGATTTTGTAGGACCAAGTATCGGTGTCTACAGACAAATGCAGATAGCAAGACCTAGCAAACCAGTGAAACCTATAGAAGGAAAACAATTTCTCCAAGGCAATGAAGCAGGTGACTGACTAATTTAGGGACAAATCCCAGATCTCTCAATTTTAGGATCATAATTATTAAACTATATCTCTAGTCTTTTTGTTCAGAGGACAGGGGAAAACACAAATGTTATGAAGGTAAGCAGAATGAAGAATCAGGTCATATTGTCTGTTCAGTAATGCAGTAAAGAAAGAAAATATTATAGAAATTACACAATAAACTGTTTCCATAACTGTCTCTGTCCACCCTGCTCTGCTTATCTCACATTTAGGGCAGAACAATCTAAAATGCAATCATGTCAGGTAGACTCATCCTGTATATGTTTTTATTCAGTTAATCACCAAATTTTTGTTTCTCTCAGAAATCATATTTTAAAGTATTTCTTTTGAAGCCTGATGCTCTTGGAAATTATGGTGGACAATATCTTAGGAAGATTAAAACAATAGAAAAGGCATTTATGTGAATATAAATAATAAACTATGTGCAGTTTTACAAGCCAGGACAGAATTACAAGGGTCATCAATCCTTGTGTTTCAAAGAGTAAAATGATAACCAGCTGGAGTTAGGAAAAAATTTTCCCCTGTGGTGTAATATTGAACAATTGGACAGGTGCTTTATGAAAGGTAATTTTTTTCTGGCCATCCACTGAAGCATCTAGTTTAGGTCTTTATAAAATGCCAGTCTAATGGGCCATTGATCTTTTCAGCAAATGCAATATGTAGGAATCTCGTTTTTCCAGAAGTAATCAATAAGAATCTTAAACCCATGTTGAAAAAGAAAATAAAACCATACAAGTGATTTACTAGAAGACCTATTTAGAAAAGAGATAGGCTATATTGAAACTTAATGATCCTATAGTCACCAGAAAAGCAATAAAAGAATGATCATGTTATATATGAAAGTGCATTTATAGTGATAACATTGGAAACATTTATACCTCTATGTACAACATCATTCAGGGAAGAAATGAGTTTACTTAGAGATATAGGAGTTGAAATGTGCCTATATGAAATTTTCAGCATGTTTGATATAACTCATATGTATTTGAAATGAAAACAAAACAGATTTTGAGTTTACTGTTTAGAATCATTCTGAGTTCCTGTTTCTCCTTATATTCATATTTGATTATGAATAGAGTTTTGATGTAATTTCAATGCTTTCCAGCTTCTGTTGTAAACAATTCTTAAAAGTTTTCATTATGGAATTGAAAAGAATAGATAATAAATTTGTTTGAGTGAGTGCATATTTAGAAATGTTTCACTGTACATTCTGTGCAATCTGAAATATAGCAGGGGGCTCTTTCTTCAAACCATATAATGCTGTATTAGTTAAGGCCTTTGCATGTTCTAATGCTCTGTTCAGCCTGCCAGAAAAATCAGTGATATAGTGAACATTCAGACTGAAACATCCTGACTTCCTCTCAGCATCGTGTAAAACCTTGAAGCAGACTGTGACCATCTTATCCAGGAACCACACAGGCTGGAAAGAGGCAGAACCATGTGAAAGAGTGCAGATGTTCCATAACCTCCAAGTGTGGTTTTAGGGAAATATTATCAGCAATAATCTGTTCATTCGTTTATAATATTTGCAACTGTATAATTAGAAATCAACTTGGAACCTTCTTTTTCCATTCTAATTTGTTTTCTCAAAGCTGGACTCTACTTCTGATTTAATTCCTTCAAATGGTTTCTAAAGTCCAGTGGGGGTGGGGGCCATGGGGGCTGTATCAAAATCCGGAAGGACAGGAAGAGCCACCTAGCCCTATACTTGCTCTTCTGTATTCTATCCTACCCTCTCTTGACAGACAGCTTAAAGTCTTCGACTTGCAGATTAAATACACATTTCCCAGATGCATTTTGGTTTTTCGACAAAATTGAGGCAATCCTAATTTTGCCCCTCTGCCTTTTGCAGTTTTTCAAATTCACCTTTTTCCCATTGCAGCATATTGTTTTTCTGGGGTGTGATGTTCATGGCAGGAGGTTTCAAAAATATTTGCAGAGGAGGCTTAGAGAAGATGCTATTGTTTAGAAAGCTACGTTAGCTTGAGAGGTAATTTGGTTTTTACAGTTGTAAGAGGATGCAGGTATGGAGCAGAATAGGGGATTTGGATAATTTTTCAAATTCTCCCATTTCAAATCTTATATCTTATGGTGAATTTTTAAATTATGCTCATATCCTGATAATCACAATTCACTGATAGAGGACAAATATAAGTTAATCCAAACTTTACAAGGCAGGATACAAATCCCATTGTTTAGAAATGTATACTGGCATTGATTACCCACATTAGTATGAGTATTATATAATTTATCATAAATAATTATGTTCCCTCTGGGTAATGATGAGAGATTTATGTTATGCAATATATATTCTGTCACTGATAACACTGCTATGAGTACTTAAATGTGGTGATATTTAGTGGGTATGTATTTATAGATAATGAATATGGTCTATCCTCTCAACCAAGACAATGTCCCATATATGTAATTGTGTATGGCACACTTCTGCTTGGATGCACTGCTGTCATATGAAACTTCCCTCCTTCGACGATAAACTCTTGATCTTTATCCCAGACCAATATTCCCTTCAGTTAGTATTTCACCTTTTTCTGAGTCACTTGACCTGAATTCATCTGTGATTCACAGTTTCTCATTTTCCTTTGTTTCATATTTGTAACCCCCAACACCCAGATTCATGTAGTCATGACCCATTCATGGAATATTGTGATGCCCTTCTAATTGATCATAACACATGTTGTTGCAAAAATCATACTTTTAAAGTATGTTTTTGGTTCTATTGGAAACAGAATGGACACACATATATAAGCATGTTCTAAAACAATAGATAGTGAATGATTAGGAGTGTGTGTTGAAAATTTAAACCTAAAAATCATCAAATAAATACAGTTAAATATCAAGATTAATATTCTTATATTCCAGTGGTATAAAAATTTAAGAAAAACCATAATGCCCTAGACTGGCAAATGTGGAGGAATTTGAGCCTTGCACTCTGTTGATGGACATCTACATTTGTGATTTTATTTTGTTTTGATTTGTGTGTGCAATTATAAATTTTTACAACTTTTCTGAGGAGTATTTTTAAAAATATTCTTGTGATTCTCAAATATTGTATTTCTAAAGTGTGTTATCTTGATTAAAATAAGAACTATATTTATAAGAGAGCTTATTTTAGCATTGTTTATAATGTTTGAAAGATCTAAAACTACCAACCATCCACCAATAGAAAATTGATTAGTATTATTATGATATGTACTTGTAGCTATATGATATAAATCCATTAAATTCTTTTTCTGTAGGAAAGAACATACAGATGGTTAATTATATATCATATAAAGCCATTAGAAAAGAAAGGATGGCAAAGACCCTTTTTAATGAGGCTTCTTTTTTATGAGATGTAGGTATAAAAATGTGCAGTTGTGTAAACAGAGGAAGGAGAATTCTGACTAAATCTCTCAATAATTGGGACCAAGAATTCAAGAAAATGGGATCAGAGACAGAGAACAAATGTGACCTAGAAAAGCTCAAGCAGTAAACCTAACAAGAAAGTTTAAGCTATTTTTAAAGCCTACTTTTACCTAGTTTATTTTAGTAACTGTAAATTCTAAAAATGAAGCTATTCATAAAGATTATTTGAGTTGTTTTCAGATAATTAAATGCATGAGAAATGGAAGGAATTTGAGATATAGCAGTCAGAAACAGAGCAGTGCACCAAACATAACTTAAAAGTTTATAACTTTACTTAAGGTAAGTCCTAATGTGACACCAACTTAAAGCTGAATTAGACAGGAATATTGCAATGAATAAGCAAAGACTATTCACAATATACTTAGCATAAAACAGGTTCAATAAAAAAGGTTCTGCAATAACACTCTATGTAAGAGTTTATGGAAACAATTAATTGAATAAAATTGATGTAATGTCTTATGTACTACTGCATTTTACATATTCTAAGGCAATGTGAAGGCTAATTACATGAAAATCGTCGACATTTTATAATGAAAACAATAGCTAAAGTTACTCATATTACCACAGAATATAAACAAAATAAATTAATTTAATTGGCCATTATATCAACATTATTGGAATTATTTAGTATCAATAAAATATTTCATTTTTGAATGTTTATGTAGTTATTACAGGGAGTAGTACTATCATTAAAATAAACACCTGTTTCTCGTATTGGCTATAAAATCTTCTAGCTCAGCAATTTAAAATAAGCTGATGTTGCTTTTTCAGTATCATCTGCAATTTTCTGCATGACTTCTTAACAATTTTGAAAACCATATACTGTGAGGGGGTTGCAGGAATTGCAAAAAAAAAATTTCCTATATTCTTAAAGCAATATGAGCAGATAAATTTATGCTTTAGATGATTTACTCCCAAAATGGATTCTATTCTGTTTTTGGTTTCTTATGGCTCATACATACACCTCTAAGATACTCAAAATAATTAAAAAGAAATCTAGATTTTTGAATTGTTTAAAACGTAATACTATAAGAGAATAGACATGTATTATCACAGTATTTCTTATATGTCATATTTAGAATAAAATATATTTGTTGTTTCTTACATGTCATATGTACCTGAAGTGTTCCTTGTCCCACATATCTAATCAAGCTTAGCTTTATGGATTCCTATAAGACTATGTTGTCATAATTGCTTATCTGAAATTATGAAGCCATGATTAGTGTTATTTACTTACACTAAGTAGTTTACAATAACAATTATCTTTTAGTGTTTATAAGTATTTAACAGCATTGTTTTGTTATATTCCCACCCAAACGTTGGAAATTTGTATTTTATACTCTCTATCATAAAGAAAGTAAGGATCAGAGAGCTAAGGTAGCATACCCAAGGTCACAAAAACAGGTAAATAATAGAGCACAAACTTGAAATTATGGCTCGCAGACTCAGGTTTAACACTTTTCAACTATTTAATTTCTGTGAATTTATTAAAGATTTTACAATTTTTCATTATTTTACAATTTTAAAGTTTTAGATATTTTACTATTGATGTAACTAACAAAATATATTTATTCTATCTTATCATGTTTTTAAAAGGAGTAATACCTATCAAAATGGCTAAAATTTTAAAAATGTATACCAAATGTCGGTGAAGATCAAAAAACCCAATCATACTTATGATTTACCAGTAGAAATTTAAAGCAATATAACCACTCTAGATGACAATTCAGCAGTTACTTGTAATACTAAATATGCACTTACCATATGATGTAGAAATAGCATGCTTGGGCATTTATTTCAGAGAAATGAAAACATATGTTCATACAAAAATCTGTACATGAATATTCATAGCAAATTTATTTGTAATACTCCCTGAACTGAAAATGATCCAACTGTCCTTCTAAATGTGAATGATTAAGCAAATTGTGATACATCTGTATTATGAAATACTACTCAGTATTACAAAGAACAAACTTGTTACATACAACAACCTGGGTGGAATCTCTATATAAAAAAGCCAGTCCCAAAATATCAGGAATGGGTGTGTGAATGTAAAGGAGCACCACACCAGAAGCTTGTGGCGATGGAATAGTTTTGTGCCTTGATTGTGGTGGTTATTACACAAGTCCACACAGATGATAAAAATGCATAGAACACATGCCAACGTAAATGAATGCATCTAAAATAGAGTTTTAAATAAATTCTGTGGATTATACCAATTTCAACTTTCTGGTTTTGAAATTATACTATAGTTAAATGGAAAATTATCACTGAGGGAAACTAGGTGAAGGGTACGCAAGTCCTCTCTATACATTATTTTGTAACTTCCTATGAATCTATAACTATTTAAAACCTATAAAAGTTTAAATAAAATGATTAATGAAATCACAAACTTCTGCCGTAAAACCTTTCTACTGGGAATGCCTGAAAATTCGGGGATAGCAAAATTTATTAACTGATGATATCACTAGTTTAAAGAAGACATGCACTATATTATTTGTTGCCTTTCAGGGCTACTTCATTAAAAACAGACAAACAAACAAACAACAACAAAACACTTGCCTATGTTATGCCATTTTCCCAGTCACTTTCTAGGTGAGAGTAAGAAGACATTTTGACCATACCACTGCAGTACTTGGTCCTTCATCTAGGCATAAGCTTTGATATATACATGTAGCTTCTTGGAGGATGGGAAGTAAAATCAATATTTCATCAATTTTTTAAGAAATAAATTTTAAAATTTCTTGACAAAAAAAGGAAATGAAAAGACATCATGCCACAATATGTCTAATGCAGCAGAAGCAGTATTAAATTGAAATTTTATAACAACAAACATGTATATAAAAATTGTAAAAACATTTTGAATCAACAAAATAATGGTATATCTCAAACAAGAAAAAATCAAAACCAAAATTAGTTGAAGGAAAGAAATAGTAAATATCAGAGCAGAAAACAAATGAAATTGAGACTAAAAAAAAAAACCACACAGAATATCAACAAAACAAAAAATTGGTTGCCTGAAAACAAACAAAACCAACAAAACTTTAGCTATAATGAGACCAAAAGAGAGAAGACAGAAACAAAGTAAAATGAAAAATAAGACGAAACAACTGAGGTTACAAAAGTATAATACAAAAAATCATTAGAGGTTGTCATGGAAAACTATAGGCCAACAATGTATAAAACTTACAAGATTTAAAAAAATTCTCAGAAACATACACCATATGAAGATTGAACCAACTAATAATGAGTACTAAGATTGAAATTGTAATTAGTTTATTATTATGGAAAAGCTGAAGGCCTGATGTCTTCACTGCTGAATTGTACCAAACATTTAAAGAAGACTAATACCGATTTAACTCAAAAACTTCAAAAAATCAAAGGGGAGAGAATACCTCCATATTAATTATAAGAGGTCAATATTACCATGATACCAAAATTATAAGAAGAGGAAACTATAGGCCAGTATCAGTCATGAACATAGATGCAAAAATCCTCAACAAAATACTAGTAAACCAAATTAAACATGTTAAAAAGATCATTCACCACAATCAAGTTGGATCCATCTCAGAGATTTAAGCTTGAACTTGGGAGATGGTGGTTGCAGTGAGCAGAGATTGAATCACTGCACTCCAGCCTGGGAAACAGAGTGAGACTCCATCTCATAAATAAATATTTCACTTGATACCTAAAAAATGCGTTTGATAAAATTCAACATCCCTTCATGACAAAAACCCTCAATAAATTGGATAAGGCAGGAACATACCTCAACACAAAATAAGCCATATACAATAGACCAGCACTAGCATTCTACTGAAGAGGGAAGAACTGAACGCCTTTTCTCTAAGATCCAGAACACGACATGGTTGCCCCTTTTCTCCATTGATATTAAGCATAGTACTGGAAGTCTTAGCTAGCACAATCAAAAAATATTTTTTTTAAAAAAGATACACAGACTTGAAAGGAAGAAGTAAAACTATCCTTGTTTGCATCTTATACTTAGTAAAAGTAGAGAAAGACTCCACAAAATAATCTATAACTAATTTAAAAATCTATAACAAATTTAGTAAGGTTTCAGGATACAAAGTCAACATGCAAAACATCAGTAGCATTTCTGTATGCCAACAGTGAACAATCTGAAAGGAAATTATGAAAGTAGTTTCATTTATAATAACCACAAATATTATAAAATTAAATACCTAGGAATTAATCAAAGAAGTGAAAGACCTATACAATGATATATAAATCCAGGTATTTATGACCATTTCATTTTTAAAAAAAGGTACCCAGATCATACAATAGGGAAAGAGCAGTCTCTTCAATCAACAGTGCTGGGAAACTGCTAACTATACATAGAAAAAACAACATAGACTTCTGTCTCTCACCATATGAAAATCAAATAAAAGTAAATATGTCATAAATAATAGCTGGAACTTTGAAACCTCCAGAAAAAAAAAATTGGATAAACACTCCAGGACATGTCCTGGCAAATCTTTGGTGTGTTACCTCAGAAGCACAGGTAACCAAAGCAAAAGTAGACAAATGGTATCATATCAAGCCAAAAAGCTTCTGCACAGCAAAAGACACAATCAACAAAGTGAAGAGACAACACAAAAAATGGAAGAAATTATTTGCAAACTATCTGTCTGATAAAGGCTTAATAACAAGAATATATAAGGAACTCAAGCAATTAAAAAGCAAATAAAAATATGATTTAAAAACATGCAAAAGGTCTGAATAGGCATTTCTCAAAAAAATTATACAAATGGCTAACAGATATTGAAGATAATCAAAAAAATGGAAAAAAAATCTTCAATGAGTTATCATTTTATCCCAGTGAAAATGGTTTCAGTTAAAAAAATATAAAATAATAAATGCTGGTGAGGATGTGGAGAAAAGAGAACTCTCATATGCTGTTTGTGGAGATGTAAATTAGTATAGCCACTATGGAGAAATATACAGAGGTTTGTCAAAGAACTAAAAATTGAACTACCATATGATCCAGCAATCCCACTGCTAGGTGTATAGCCTGCAAAAGGAAATGTGTATATGAAAGATAAGTCGGCACTCTCATGCTTATGTAATAAAGTTTGCGAAACACTGAGCTCACACACCTGTAGATTGATGAATAACAGGAGATGTTGATATTACAAGGCTAAATCATGTTCTCTTAACTGAGATTTCTGAAAATAAAGATGCAACTTATTAGGTTGGCACAAAAGTAATTGCAGTTTTGCCACGGAAAGTAATGGCAACAACTGCAACTACTTTTGCACCAAGCTAATAGAATGTCTGAATGGCACCCTTTAATCCAATGTGCATTTGGAGTATTCAGGCCAATCAGGTTATTTGAATACATAATCTCTAAGAAACCTACAAATTTTGAGATGAAGAGACTCTTTGTACAAGAGCACACTGATAATTAATGGTAGATCTGAGCAAGGAGAACAGGCCTTCTGGATGTATGCCCGGTGCTCTTTTCACCCAATTTTTTCTCTGTTGATCAGATGTCCTGGGCAATAAAAACTGCTTGTCAAAAGTTGGTTATAACCGACATTTTCAAATAAAGTTCAATTTCTTACTTTTTTTATTACTTACCAGTAGTTTTGATGTTAAGTAATTAATTATTGTCCTCTGTCTATAAACTCAACATAGCAAAACAGTTATCTACAACAATCTATTATGAATGTGCAAAAATACATCATGTCATTCAAATTTTTCAGTTCGTTTAGGTAACTGTGTAAATTAGAATGATAGATTGAAATAGGTCATCTATTTCTTTATTCAGCATAAAGTATTATTATCTAAGATCATTAGGAATAGCATTAATTCCAACACTGGTTTAATATCCTTAGTCATGTGTCTCAAAAAATATGCTCTTTAGAACATTAAATTTAAAAAATGTTCTATAAAGGAAAGTTTCCTGTTGCAATACGTTCAGTAAATACTGCATATTCTGTATCCCGAGTTCTTAATAATCAATATTAAGAAAATTGCAAACTCTGAAAAGTCCTACAATAAAGAATCCTACTCTTCTATGCAGTTTTCCAAACTTAATTGATATAGAACCTATTTTTCCTGTACAACATATTAACATCCAATATAAATGCTATTCTATAGAAGATAATTAGTTACTCCTTTCTAAATTTGCTGGATAAATCTAACAATTGTTAAGATTCTAAACTACCACACATCCAGGGATCTTCCTGTCTGTCAATTCACATTAGCATCTTAATTCCCTCTGCTATCCAGCTTGGGTCTATTCCTGAGATTATCTTCAGTGTGTTGGTCAGTCCTGTTAATTCTACACCATGGGAATGAATTCATATATCATCTACAAACTGTATACACTTGTTTTTTGCCACCATTGATTTCTACTATATGCTCTAGTGATTCACTGACATTAATAATACTTCCATTTTTTTGGATACCTACTCTACTATACTATAATCTCAGTGAGGACAGAGGTCCTTTCTCTTTAGTCATCAGCATATTCTCAGAATCTATCATTGTATCTGGCACTAGAATGTATTTAGTATATGTTAATTGAATTACTGAATGAATGAATAAATGAAATAATGCATTAAATGGCTAATGAGCAAGTTAGGGCTTCTCAATGCTTACACAGAAGATTGCAGCTGTGGGTTGCAGGGAGATTGTACCTTTCAAGTGTTTTCATTATTTTTAATCGTGTATTTTGTAATTACTACTTTTTTTTAGAAAGAAAGAAAAAAAAAAGAAAGAAAGAAAGAGAGAAAGAAAGAGGAAGAGAAAGAGGGAGAGAGAACGGGAGTCTTGCTTTATTGCCCAGGCTAGAATGCAGTCTGAAAATGGGTATTAAAAACCTCTTTTATGCCAATAATTCTGCTTAACAATGGAGACAGGAAGGAATAAGGGAGGAAAATAACAAACAAGCAGCCAACCAATATTTCATTTGAAACTGTGAAATGCTATGCAATTACTGAAGAGTGATTTACTTCCAATTAGGTAGTCACTTTTAGAGTAGGTGTGATGTGGTACTGAGAAGAATGTATGTTTTGTGGACTTGGGGTGGAGTTTTGTAAATGTTTATTAAGTTTACTTGTTCCAGGTCTGAGTTCAAGTCCTGGATATCCTTGTTAATTTTCTGTCTCGTTGATCTGTCTAATATTGACAATGTGATGTTAAAGTCTCCCACTATTATTGTGTGGGATTTGAAGTATCTTTATAAATCATTAAGAACTTCCCTTATGTATCTGAGTGCTCCTGTATTGGGTGCATATATATTTAGGATCGTCAGCTCTTCTTATTACATTGATCCTTTTACCATTATGTCATGTCCTTATTTGCCTCTTTTGACCTTTGTTGTTTTAAAGTCTATTTTATCAGAGGTGAGAATTGCAACTCGGGCTTTTTATTTTTTATTTTATTTTATTTTTTGCTCTCCATTTGGTTGATATATCTTCCTCCATCCGTTTGTTTTGAGTCTTTGTGTATCCTTGCATGTGAGACAGGTCTGGATGCAGCATACCGATGGGTTTTGGCTTTTTATCCAATTTGCCTGTCTGTGTCTTTTGATTGGGGCATTTAGTCAATTTAAATTTAGGATTAATATTAATATATGTGAGTTTAATACTGCCATTTAATGCTAGCTGGCTGTTTTGCCCATTAATTGATGTAGATTTTTCATTATGTTGATGCTTTTTACCTTTTGGTATATTTTTGGAATGGCCGATATTGGTTGTTCCTTTCTATGTGTAGTGCTTCTTTCAGAAGCTCTTGTAAGGCAAGCCTGGTGGTGGTAAAATCTCTGAGTACTTGCTTGTTCACAAAAGATTTTTTTTTCCTTCACTTATGAAGCTTAGTTTGGCTGGATATGAAATTCTGGGTTGAAAGTTCTTTTCTTTAAGGATGTTGAATATTGGCCCCCACTCTCTTCTAGCTTGTAGGGTTTCAGCTGAGAAATCTGCTGTGAATCTGATAGGCTTCCCTTTGTGGGTAACCTGACCTTTTTCTCTGGCTGCTCTTAGCATTTTCTCCTTCATTCCTCAACCCTGGTGAATCTGATGATTATGTGCCTTGGGGTTGCTCTTCTTGAGGAATATCTTTGTGGTGTTCTCTGTATTACCTGGAGTTGAATATTGTCCTGCCTTGTTAGGTTGGGAAAGTTTTCCTGAATAATATCCTGAAGAAGAACATTTTCCAGCTTGGATTCATTCTCTTCGTCACATTCAGGTACACCTATCAAACATAGATTAGGTCTTTTCACATAGTACCATATTTCTTAGAGACTTTGCTCATTCCTTTTTACCCTTTTTTCTCTAATCTTGTCTTCTCATTTTATTTCATTGAGTTGGTCTTCGACCTCTGATATCCATTCTTCTGCTTTGTCAATTCGACTGTTAAAACTTGTGCATACTTCACAAAGTTCTCGTATTGCATTTTTCAGCTCCATTAATTCACTTATATCCCTCTCTAAATTGTCTATTCTTGTTAGCATTTCATCAAACCTTTTTTCAAGTTTCTCAGTTTCTTTGCATTGGGTTAGAACGTGTTCTTTTAGCTCACAGAAGTTTCTTATTATCCACCTTCTGAAGCCTGATTCTGACAATTCATCACACTCATTCTCCATCAGGCTTTGTTCCCTTGCTGATGAGGAGCTGCAATCCTCTGATGGAGGAGAGTCATTCTGATTTTGGATGTTTTTAGCCTTTTTGCGCTGGTTTCTTCCCATCTTTTTGGATTTATTCACCCATTGTTTTTGTAATGGCTGACTTTCAGATTGGATCTCTGAGTGGATGTCCAGCTTGTTGGTGATGTTATTTCTGTTTCTTCGTTTTCCTTCAGCAGATGCCCCTCCCCCACAGAGCTGGACCTTCCCAGGTTCAGCTGTGCTTGCTGTGAAACTCTCAACCATCAGCGTTCCCCATCGCTGCTTTTTTTGTGGGGGTGGGACCAGCTGAGTCCTATCAACTGGTTACCTGCCTTGGAGTTCCCTTATTTGCTTTTCCTAATTGAATGGTCAATTCTCTCCCAGGATCTATGCAATTTCCTGTGTGGCGACTGCGCCGGCTAAAACAGCAGCGTCCGCTTTTCTGCCCAGGAATCTCCCAGTCTGGCTCCCCACTTCAGTCCCCTCTTCAATCAGCTGCATGGGTGACTCTGCCTTCCCGGAGCTCCAAACGCCAACTAAAAGGGCACCCAGTGCCGCATACTCTGCAATAGGAACCACTGCTCTGGGATGCCGGCAAAACAGCTGTGCCAGCCAAAAGAGTCGCACTGATGACCCGTGGGGCTCCTCTGCTGGGAATCTCCTGGTCCACGGGCAACAAAAATTTGTCTGGAAGTCTGGCATCCACTCACTCCCTGCGCCTTCACTGGGAGCTGCACTCCTGAGCTGCTGCTAAATGGCCACCTTGGATCTCTCTCTGTAATTACTATTTACAGTATCTTAGACAAAGAAAGCTTAAAGGTAAGAATTGTATCTCCTTAATTCTATAACCTCACATCTTAATATTGTAAGGTTTATTGCCGAGGTAAAATGAGGAAACTGAGGCAAGTATAAGAAAATGTGAAGCTAACTTATTCAGCTCTCGGGCGAGGTTCTGTGTCCAGGAAGGGGCCAAGGAAGTTGTGCCCGGCTGTTCGGCGTGTGGGGTTTTTTGGGGAGGGAAGGCAATTGATTGGCTATTGGGGAAACAAAGTGAAGGCAATTTCATTGGCTGTTGAGAAAGCAGGAAATGCATGGAGTGAGCTGCCATTGGTAGGTGGGCAGGACCTTGGGTAAGTGGGCCTGCTGAGGGCATACGGGGAAGACTGGTACCGGGCAAGGTTTGGTGGAGCTTCTTTAACATTTTTTGCAGTGTTTTTTAATAGCGGGCTGGGAGTTGGGTGCATATTTTAGTGCTGAGTGTGGGCTTGGGTATGGTATGCAGAGGTGGGTGTGGAGAAGCCATGTGGCAAGGCCAGATAATGAGCTTGGGTGATGACTTAGTTATCAGGCATGGAGAGAGATGGATGTGTCCGTTTAACCCTCTGCGAGGCAGTTGGCCTTACAAATATAATATCTAAGCATAATAATACTTAATGTTAAGAAAACAATACTCTATACTGCCAGTGTCTCCTCAACCAAGCAAAATACTCTTTTAGGTACAATGTGGTAACTTTACCCAAACCAATACCTGTGATTATTTCCAAAGTTTTTCTCCAAATATGTTTATTAAATGTACATATACAGTCCTAAATTAATAGGTAAATACAATACTTTTTCAGATGGGAAAAGTCACATTAAAAGATAGGCATAAAACAGAATTGTTAAGTATTAACTTAGGTCCTTTTTAAGAAAAATTAGTAAACACACCTCTAAATCTTGTTCAAAACCCATTCAATTATTTGACATCCTTGTCATGTTGTATGTCCTAGGAGCACTTTATCCTGTACCCAGACCAAATATTCAATGCCCCACTTGTTGACTGTTTTATGTCCTATATTAAAATTAGAATTTCTATCCCACACTAAAATTCTTCTTCTTCAATTATTATAGTCATACTATTAAGGTCAAATTAATATATGCTAACATGTTAATGGAGATACTCTATTACTCTGAACAAATATTGTCAATTAAATGTAAGGCAATAATATAAATGAGAAATCATGATTGAAAATAGAACTTTAGACATTGTAGTTAGTCTAATTCAACCTCTGGGTTTAAAATTTTGTGTGAACTATTTGTTTGCTAGAACTTCACTGTATCTATTATATCAAACAAACTACTTACAGGCCACATGCAAGTCCAAAATCCAGCGTGGCAGTCAAATCTTAAGGATCAAAAATTATCTCCTTTGATTCCATGTCTCACATCCAAATCATGCTGATGCCAGAAGTGGTTTCCCATGGTCTTGGGCAGCTCTGCCTCTGTAGCTTTGCAGGATACATCCTCCCTCCTGGCTGCTTTCATGGACTGGCATTGAGTGTCTACAGCTTTTCCAGGTGTACAGTGCAAGCTGTTGGTGTATCTACCATTCTAGGGTCTGGAGAATGGTGACCCGCTTCTCACAACTCCACTAGGTGGTGTCTTAGTGGGGATTCTGTTTGGGGGCTCTGACTTCACATTTCCCTTCCACACTGTCCTAGAAAATGTTCTCCATGAGAGCCCTGACCTGCAGCAACCTTCTGCTTGGACATTCAGGTGTTTCCATACCTCTTCTGAAATCTTGGCAGAGGTTCTCAAACTTCAATTCTTGACTTCTGTATACCACAGACTCAACACCACATGGAAGCTGCCAAGCCTTGGGCTTGCACCCTCTGAAGCAATGGCCCGAGCTGTACCTTGGCCCCTTTTAGTCACAGCTGGAGCAGCTTGGACATGGGGAACCAAGTCCTTAGACTGCACACAGCATGGAGATACTTGACCTGGCCCAATAAACCATGTTTTCCTCCTAAGCCTCTGGACCTATGATGAGAGTGGCTGTCATGAAGACCACTGACATGGCCTGAAGATCTCCATTGTCTTGGGAATTAATATTAGGCTCCTCAATACTTATGCAGTTTTCTGCAGCCGGCTTGAATTTCTCCTCAGAAATTGAGATTTTCTTTTTTATCATGCTATCAGGCTGCAAATTTTGTAAATTTTTATACTCTGTTTCCCTTATAAAGCTGAACACCTTTAACAGCATGCAAGTCACCTCTTGAATGCTTTGCTGCTTAGAAATTTGTTCTGCCAGATATCCTGAATCATCTCTCTCAAGTTTAAAGTTCACCAAATTTCTAGGGCAGTGGCAAATTCCTACCAGTCTCTTTGACAAAACAAAGAGTCAGCATTGCTCCAGTTCCCAACAAGTTCCTGATCTCCATCTGAGACCACCTCAGCCTGAACCTTATTGTTTTATCACAACCAGCGTTTTTTATTTTTATTTTTATCAAAGCCATCAACAAGTCTTTAGGAAGTTCCAAACTTTCCCACATTTTCCTGTCTTCTAAGCACCCCCTCAAACTGTTCCAACCTCTGCCTGTTACCCAGTTCCAAGCCTGCTTCCACATTTTTGGGGTATCTGCTCAACAGCACCCCACTCTACTGATGCCAGTTTGTTGTATTAGTCCATTTTCATGGTGCTGATAAAGATATGCCTGAGACTGGGCAATTTCCACGTGGCAAAGGAGGCCTCACAATCACAGTGGGAGGGCAGAAGGGGCAAGTCACATTTTACTTAGATGGCAGCAGGCAAAAATAGATTGTGCAGAAGAACTCCCATTTATAAAATCATCAGATCTAGTGAGACTCATTGACTATGATGAGAACAGCACAAGAAAGATCCGTCCCCGTAATTCAATCACCTCCTACTGAGTTCTTCCCATGACACCTGGGAATTGTGGGAGTTACAATTCAAGTTGAGATTTAGGCCAACCATATCTGTCTCCATTTATAAAAGCTTTAGAAAGACAGTCTTCCTTGCTGTATTAGTTAGCTGGGGTGTGAAGCTTTCCCAGCTCTTTACTTGAACAGGGCAACTCTTCCAAAGCC